>NW_027513100.1:0-273224 GCF_048772815.1 Callospermophilus lateralis
ATTGGAGGCTGCCTCCATGTTAGTGCAGGAACAGCTGGCAGCCGGCCATGTAGAGCCCTCAACCTCACCATCGAATACTCCAATTTTTGTTATCAATAAAAAATCAGGCAAGTGGCGCCTTTTACAAGAATTGTGTGCCATTAATAAAGTTATGCTCCCGATGGGAGCACTACAGTCACGTATTCTCACACCAGTGGCAATTCCCAAAAACAATTGTAAAATGGTTATTGACTTAAAAGATTGCTGTATTACCATTCCTTTAGATCCTGAGGATAGACCCTATTTTGCCTTTAGTCTCCCTCGCATTAATTTTCAGGGCCCTATGCAGAGATTTCAATGAAAGGTTCTTCCCCACGGTATGGCCAACAGCCCTAGTCTTTGCCAAAATTACGTTGCTCAAGCAGTAGACCCTGTGAGAGAGCGATGGCCACAAATTTATATTTTACATTAAAAGGATGATTTGTTAATTGCTGTACCAAACACCCTTGACCTTAATAATTGTTACTTGGACCTTTACAAAACCCTCACTACCTTAGGACTACAGATAGCTCCTGATAAGTTTCAAACACAGGACTCTGATACCTATTTGGGCCTTAAACTTCAAGATAATCAGATCCAAATTCTTAAAATACAACTACGTGTGGACCATCTTCACACCCTTAATAATTTTCAAAAATTACCTGGGGTATTCAATGGATAAGAACATATTTAAAATTGCCCACTTGTGTACTTTTGCCCCTTAATGATATTTTGAGAGGTGATTCCCACCCCTCCTCCTCTCAAAAGCTTACTCCCGAGGCATGACAGGCATTAAACCAAGTCACAGAAGCCATTGCCCAACAGTTTGTTACACAAATTTCTTACAACCTTCCTCTGGTTCTGGTTATTTTACACACTCCTCATACACCCACAGGAGTATTTCGGCAGCAAAATACACATTTTAAAATTAAAGGCCGCCCCTTGCTTTGGGTCCATTTACCCACCACATCCTCCAAGGATATTACTGTTTATCTTGCTCAGGTAGCTTCTACTATTATTAAAGGTCATTTGCTTTCTCGACAACATTTTGGCAAAGACCCTGATAATATTTTAATTACATATACTAAGGACCAAACCCAATGTTTACTACAGACAGTGGATGAATCAGGTATTGCCCTATCAGGCTTTTGGGAACAATTGATAACCACCTCCCCAATGACCCCCTTTTACATTTTGTCCAGTTACATCCATTTATTTTTCCCAAAATTACTCAAAAGGCTCCCATTCCTCAAGACCTTACTGTCTTTACAGATGGTTCCAATAATGGCCATGCGGTCTTTATTATCAATAACCAGCCTACCACCTTTGATAGTGTCTATCAGTCAGCACAGTTTTTGGATTGTTTGCCATAACACAAGTTTTTATAACATTTTTTGATAATTCTGTTAATATTTATGCAGAAAGTGCCTGCATTGCTCATTCTGTGCTCCTGCTGGAGATTTCACTCACTATTAAGGCTTCTTCCAATGTGGCCTTTCTGTTTCACCAGCTTCAGCAACTAATTCAGGCCAGACAACACCCATTTTTCTTAGGACAAATCAGGGCACACTCTGATCTTCCCGGCCCTCTAACACAAGGTAATCCCCAAGCTGATGCAGCAACTCGTTCCATCTTTCCAATTTTTGTTGGCTCCATTCAAAAGGCCACGGAGTTACACAATTTTCACCATCTAAATTCCCAGAGCCTTCGATTACTTTGTAAAATTACCAGGCAACAGGCACGAGAGATAATAAAAACATGCCCTGGTTGCGCTGTCTCCCTCCCCATTCAACAGTTGGGAGTTAACCCCAGAGGATTATTGCTCAATCAGTTTTGGCAAATGGATGTTACTCATTTTCCTGAATTTGGAAAAACCAAATATATACACGTTTCTATAGATACCTTCAGTGGCTTTATTTTTGCATGACCACATTCTGGAGAGGGTACCAAAGATGTCCTTTCTCATCTTGTTTCAGCCTTTTCCGTAATGGGTAAACCAATACATATTAAAACAGATAATTGTTCTGCATATACCAGTGCCAAGTTTAAACAATTTTGTGCTACCTTGCAAATTTGTCATACTCCTGGAATTCCATACAAACCTCAGGGCCGAGGCATTGTGGAACGTGCCCACCTTACCTTAAAGACTTGGCTAACCCTCTTTAAGGCTTCCGCCTTTATATTTACCACTCCCAGGCATCGCCTTAACCATGAATTATTTGCCCTTATTTTTCTTACTCTCGACAGTGAAGGCCATTCAGCCACAGACAGACATTGGCATCCCTCGTCCAATTCTGTTCGCCCACCTGTTATGTGGCGCAATCCCCTTACAAATAAATGGAAAGGCCCAGATCCTCTTTTCATCTGGGGACGAGGCTCAGCTTGTGTTTTGGACCAAGAGCAAGCAGCCCCAAGATGGTTACCAGAACACCTGGTTAAACAGGTTAATGACTTACCTCAACCTAGGGACGGAGGTGCTCCCCCTGAGGACAAATTTTCCTCTTTTTCAGATGCAGCCAACAATCTGTGTTTGGATTCTGATTAAGGCACTTCTGCTGAACAGGGTTGTACACGGAGGCCTTGGCCCTCCACCTTCCAACATCATGGAGTACCTCTTTGGCCCCCCCTGCGAGTGCAAGTGAGGATCTTGAACTCAGGCTCGCACTAGTTGGACCCAGATTGCTGACTGCGTGACTAAAGTGGTTTACCTCCTGGCCGAGGTTGACCATAAACTCAGAGTAGTTCATCAGCCTAAATGTGTATGTGTTAACAAGCCAAAGATTATTCCCCCTAGTACAAGTAAAGCTCTCCAAAATTGTTCTGCAACCTGTACGAATTCACAGGCGATGTATGGCTCTTGTTATGTGTCGCTCTTAATTTGTGTTAACAAGCAAGGAGAAAAGTTTTTTGAAGCCTCCCTAACTAAACCTCATGCAGAAGGGGGGACCACTATTCATTATACCCCCTTTCTCTTTGACCGGGAGGAGATGGCAAATACACCAAGCTACAGTCACCTGGGTGGCAAGGCAGTGTTGGTAAACCCTCCTGCTGGCCCATTAAGGCCCCTACAGGGGTATCTTATCGTGGAGGACCCACTGATGCTGTCAAGCATCCTCAGATAATCAAACTTTTGAAAACCCAAATTCCTGAGCTCACATATCATCCCTTAATGTAGCCTAAATCCCAGCTCCGAGGTTTAGATACCAATACATTAGAAATTTTGGAAACTACCTTCTCCTTGCTTAATAATTCCAACCCCACCATTGCTGGTGATTGCTGGCTCTGCATGACAACAGGGACAATCATGCCTATGGCAGTTCCTATTAATTCTATCATAGACAATGATAATACATGCCAACCCGGATTTTTTTATAATTACAGCCTATAGGCACATTTACATTATGTCTTTTAGGTACGATGCAGAATAATACCTATGATATTGATGTTGGAGTTACTTCCTTTGGAAATTGCTCAAAAGTACAAAATTATTCCTCACCCAACCCATCTCTTTGTTACCCAATGGCACAGTTTTTATGTGTGGAGAAAACTCGGCCTTCCCCAGGCTTCCAGTGAATTGGATCAGTGGCTGTGTTCTTACCTTATTCCTCCCTGATATAACTATTGTCCCATGAGACGAACGTCTACCCATTCCTAGCCTAGACATCTTAGTCATAAGACACAGGTGGGCAATACATGCCTTACCACTCATTGCGAGCCTTGGTATAACAGCTGCTGTGGGCACAGGTACACTGGTTTAGGCACGGCTATCCACTCTTACCGTCGCCTGTCTCAACAACTTTATAAATGATGTACAAACTCTATCAGGAACCATTAAAGATTTGAAGGACCAAATAGACTCCCTAGCAGAAGTGTTCCTTCAAAACACACGAGGCTTAGATTTGCTGACAGCTAACCAGGCAAGTATTCGCTTGGCCTTAGGGGAACGATGCTGCATTTATGCCAATTAATCAGGCATAGTATGCACTAAAATTAAGCAGGTTCAAGAAGATGTAAAAGAGAGACGAAGGGAACTATTTGAAAATCCACTCTGGACTGGGCTTAGTGGATTTCTACCCTACCTTCTTCCCCTAATAGGCCCTTTGTTGGGTTTACTTTAAATAGTGTCTATAGAACCCTGCATTATAAACAGGCTGGTACAATTTATTAAAGAACAGATTAATATTTTGGCCTCTAAGCCCATACAGGTGCACTATCATCGTCTGGAGATGGAAGACCTTGCTGCTAACATTTAAAAGGATGTTCTACCCTTCTCACAGGCTTATTTCTTAAGTTTACATCCCCACAGATCTCTCTTTCTTAAATAAAACTATAAGAAATAGCTCTGACTAACAATCTTCTGCCATTGCCATAAGGGTTCGTCCTCAAAGTGCCCCTTCACTTGGGGGAGGATGCACCCATGAAGTGAGGACCTTAGGCCATAATAATGGAGGGTGCAGGAAAGACTGTGGGAGGATGGATCCACGGATACCCAAACACAAGACCTCTGAGTGACACGCTCTGGTGCATGGCGGTTGGCATGCATCCCCCTCAAAGCCGTCTCCTCGAAAACATGCCATGGCCACCAAGAAATCTTCTAGTAAACATGCTCTCTCAGATCAGGAGATATTCTAAGGCCTCCTTGAGAAACAAAGCCTCTATCACCCCCTAAAACATTGGCCGGTAAGGTATGGTCAAATATTTTATATAAGAAAGGGGGGAAGGTGAGGGGCTAGAAGGAAGTTCTCCTCAAAGAATAGCCTGACACTTAAAAGAAACAGCCCTCTGGGAGACATCCTGCCTAGGAGACATCCGACAGCCATCTATCTCCCTGAGACATCCTGCGGCCATCTGTCTTTCTGAAATATCCTGAGGTTATCTCACCCTGTGAAGACATCCAGCAGCTGATCATAAGAGAGATTTCCTATCTGCAGCATATAAATACCCTGTGAAAACTGTAAAAGTTTGCAGCATGATCAGAACTACTGTCTTGCTGTCATCTCTCATTTCTCTTGTCCCTTCATTCCTCCCCAACGAGGTTTGACGCACACTTTGATGTGTCCTGCTGGCCGAGACACCTGACACTAAACCATACCCTACTAGACAATGACTACTAATCCTAATATGATGGAGAAAAATAACCCAAACAGAATAGAAATACAAGCAGTTCAGAGGAGGTATGGTGTATAGTTGGACTTGCCTTTTGCATGATATAGGGTAGGTGTAATAAATCTAGTTAATTTTTAATTGACATAGATCTCCATGTGTTTTTAAAGTTAACAAATATGTGAATACCTGTCTCTCTTTCTCTGTAGCCTATTAAGCACATGTATTTTTATATGCACATATAGAATCCTACCTGGTATCACACATATTTTCTTTTGAGGTGTGCTGATATGGCAGATACAAATTGTGAGAAGAGATCACTCCTCCTAAACGCTGTTGGAACTGAAAATTCAAATGATGGGTGAGCCTCCTAGTAGAACAACATTATACATAAATCCATGTTCAGTAAAATAAATATTTTTTAATCTGGTTGATATATGTTTCATGATGAATTTCAATTGGCATATATATTGCTACTTTTAATTGCCTTTCTGTGTGTTTTGTGTGTGTGTATATCTATCTATTTATCTATCTATCTATCTATCTATATACACACACTCTCTAAATTTTTCAAAATATGAAATATGTGTGTCTTATATACACTACCTAAATTCATTCATGTTCATGTATGTGGATTTATAATCAACTTTTCACAAGATCATTATGAGAAATATTCATCCACCTGAAATACATATTTGTTTCCTAGTACTGAAAACTAACTTCAATGAATGGTGCATACAATCCTAATATTTCTACAGTAACTGACGCAGTTTAATTCAATGCAAGTAGATTCCTATGGGACATGATGTGTATTTTGAAGTTCATTTTATTCAACACTAGTAAATTGCTACTTCTTCAGTTTATGAACATCATAAAATACATATTTCATACACAGGTTCACAAATTTGTAGGCATTTGATTCACTTCAAATCATTTCCTGCTTCACAACACATGTATTTCTCCAGGTTTCTTGACTGGTCTTTTCATGAGACTTCTTTTCAAACACATTATTTTCGAATTCCATAATCATTTTGAAACAAAACTCACACACTCTTCATGATAAACCATAACCCTAATATTACCATTACATGAATAATTGGTTGGAATGAATGATTGTATATCAATATAAGATTTCCTGTATATTTTCAGATATCAAATCAATCCATTATTTAAAGTTGGAACCAGTTATATTATTAATTCACAGTATGGTCTATCCATGCATTATCTCTATTTTCATAGACACAGGGTACATCTATTTGTAACCGCAATACTAATTTATTCATCTTCAAAATGTTGCTCCCAGAATTGGTGGTAGAAATACTCATGTCACCTGATCTACATATGCATTTTTCACAGTAATATTCTGGACACAAAAAGCAGGGGTCACACTTATGATTTTACCAAGGCCTAAATGGAGAGTGAGCATGGATTACTAAAAACATCCATGTCCAGGTTGCCTAATGCTCTCAAATGTCAATCCTATTGGTGACTACATATTTGTTTCTTCCTAAGACTATATATTCAACCTCAATCCTGTTCAAAATTTCTAATCCTATCACTCACTTTATACTTTGCCTGATTTACATATGATATCAATTTACATATTGATATCTTCTTATCTACATTTTATTCCAGTTCATTATTTTGACTGACTCTTCACATATGCTGACATTTACATTCACCCTCTACCCAAAACTCTAATTCTAAAGAACTTTCGGTCCCACTTCTATACTCACTCTTCTTTCTAAACCTACCAACTATCTTCCTAATCATACCGACTATCCCTTTTTGACTGGATGTTCTCTTCGACATTCAATCATCCAAAGTACAAGGTTCTATGCCATTGTATCTCGATTTATCTGAGATGTCTGTGCAGAATATAATTCAAATCTATGTAACCAACTCAAGGGCATAATGCCTTAATGGGCTTCAAATCTTACCTAGATTTCTGTTTTCAAACTTATTTCACCTGTATATTGTTGTAAATATCGCAGGTTCCCAATACCATTAATAATCTCGCAGAATGATACCTAACCCAAATCAAACCTGTTATTAACCCTAATCATACACTCTTCCCTCAATATAACTTTATAAAAGAGCAGGGACAGAGTTGGTCTTACAATACAGGAATATAGGGGATCTTCCACCTGCTGAGAACCTCAAAGGTTCATGCAAAAATTTTCCCTGGATAAGATGTAGGCAGCTATGAAGGACCTAAGAGAGCAAAATCATCTTCCATGGCAAAAATCCTGGTCAGGATGAAGGGATGTGTCTGAATCTGCCTCTCTATTCTTAATGTAGAAAAGATGGACCAAATGAGACATGTGTGGAGAGCTATTCCCGGGTGCCTATGGTTGATATGCAATTCTAACTTGTGAAAGTGTTACAGGAACTAGGGGCAGCCTCTATCTCATGGGACTCTTGGAAGCAACTGTTAGGACAAAGTGTTTGTCAATGCAGTGACCTCATTCAGTTCCTGAAGGAATTGACCTACCTAACTTTCTTGGTGATGGAACTCTCTGAACTTGGGATCCAGGAAGCAGGCACCCTGAGCCATTCCCAGTCCCACTCCCAGTGGGCTCACTTGTTTGGATTTACCAAGGACAGGGTCAGTCATTCTTGGTATCTACTGATTTGAGGATGGGCAAATGCCCGGAAAGCTCTGAAGATGGTCCTGTGCTTAAAAAGCAGGTAGTCGCTCACCACTGGCTACTGACAACCTCAGAGAGTTGGCCAAAGGACCAGATCTGAGACAGGACAGGCAATTTCAGAGAAAGATAGTATGGCCCGCCGTCAGAGGACATTCCATATAGTTACAGACCTACTTGGGGGAATGAGGTGCCTTTGTGGGTGTGCGTGTGAGTTTGTGGTTTTGTCTCATGTTCTGAGAACAGGTAGAAAAAGCGGTTTGTTTGGTTTGGACTGGACTGTTTCTAGAATGTCGTTTGACAAGGTGAGTGTTTCTATGTCTGTGTATCACACTGTGTCTGTGGATGTAGACATTAAAAAAGAGAATGCATCAATGGATGTTTCCTGTCTAGTAGGCAGCTTTCCAGCATTCATCCTGCCTAATTTATGAAAAGAGTGTGGCAGGCTTATTGATGTGCAACACCTGCTATCCTCCTAAGTTTCTGTTTTCTTCCTGAATTCTGGCCCCACTAAAGAATAGTCTCATGGTATTTTGTTCAAGATATGTACCACCTAAATAATCTGTCACATGGCCATGTACTGGATAGCTGAAGAGAATAGCGAGCATCTCAGAAAACTTAGATATCAGTGTGACCAGGAAAGTCTCAGTGGAGAAACCCTGCTTTGGGCCATTTGCTTACCTATTGTTCTGTTGCCCTGAATGTTAGGAAGGTCTTTGCCTCAGGCCACCCCTTTCTGAAGTCTGAATAAAAATGTTTTTAAATGGAAATGAATGAGCATCACCTGTGGCTCTTTGCTTAATTGCTTTGGAAAGAGATGTGTCTGAATCAGCCTCTTGGCCCTTTGTGAGGCTGTGGCTTAGATTCTCAGCACCTGATTGATCTAAATAAAGATCCCATGTATGCATCCAAAACCAAAATGGCAAAAAGTGCAGTCATTGTCGGTGAAGTCTCTTGCCTTCCTGAATTCCATCAGATGAGAATAGGGATCCTTTGGGTCAAATGAGTTCTTAAAAGCCCAGCAGAAGTACTTGGGTTTTCTCATGACTCCAAATTACATGAAGAATCTATACCTGACCGTCAGTAGGCCTCAAATTGGAGAAGCAGATCAGTATTAATGGCAGGCCAATTTGATCACTCCTGGTTCACACGAAGGGTGTCAAGGCCACCCTGACTTTAGGCAAATGAGTGGCAAGGGAGCTTATTTTCCACACTTTCCTGAGATGCACAACTCATGGAAAACACCAGCCAGAGTTTATGATGAGTGCCTATATGGACGAAGATGAGGGATACGTGGGAGTGTTTTGGTTTTAATTGTGGTCATTTGTGTGGCAGTTAGAAGTGATGATTTGGTCCACCTGGTCTTGAACTCTGGTGTGATTCCTCTTAGAGACTGAACTCTGGAACTGAACTCAGAGAAGTATTGCCATGAATTGTGTTTGATCTTAGGAGGCCACACATAAGAGTTGCCCTTGCAAACTTTTCTAGGGCCAGAGTGGCTTTCCACAGAGCACTGGGAATATCAGCCAGGATATCACATGATTTAATTCTGAAAAACTTGGCATCTGTACTTGAGAGGCAAAACACACATGGACCTCACCTTGTAGACCTCAAAGCCCCTGCCTTCATGTGACATTTTGGCCACTCATTGGGAAGCCTTGCCTGTGATACCTCTCCAGAGCTTTCTTTGAAATGAACTTTCTCACATTTAATGGTTCCAGAATGAATTGAAACCCACAGTGCCTCCAACTACATCCTTGAAAAATGGCTAGATAAATACCATGAAATTTTTGAAATTCCCATGAACAGGGGGCACTGGAGAACATTTGGATGTCCTGTTGCTGATCATGAGTGTACCAGACAGTGCCTTGGTAGACTGGGTTTCATGATATGGTGTAGAACAGAGATGCCAGAAAGTTGGAGCCTGCTGACTAGTGAGCCTAGAGCAGTGGTGTGCAGATGTGTGATAAAACATCTCTGGTGGGGCCATGGGGATCTGCCATTGGATTCCAAATGGCTTGTGACTGACATGGTGCAGCCAGCAGACCCTTATATGTAAAGGCATCTTGTTATATGCAGAGGTTTCAGGGCAATATTCAGAATCCGGTTGCTATGCTCAAGGGGGCAAGCTATGTGAGATTGAAGCCTAGTGGGTGCTTTCTTCTGCAGACTCTGTCCCACCACACATGACAGACCTCCCTACAGCACTGTGTCCTTGTTGATTCCTTGTATTTCGTGAAGCACATACCAAACATCCAGTGCAGCAGCAATAAACACCACAAACATTGGAGGAATTCCAAATGGCTTCACAGTCACAGAGTGGAGACCACTTAGCCCCCTGTTGCCACAATTGAACTCCAAAGAGAGAATTCAGCACTCTTGCCTCATATTCATTGGAAAATCAGAAACCATGTCCTCTAGGTGACACATAGATGCAGACCCATCTTTGATGGACTCACTAGAAAGGAAGCTAAAGCTCTGTACAACAAAATATATTTCAAGTGCCCAACCACAGAAGCAGTTTCTCAAGAAGTCTTTAGGCCAGCAGAGCTCCACGTTTGTGGAGTGTTTACACTATCCCTTACTTTTGGAAACTCCTCTACCACCTCCAAGGTTGTAAACTCATGAGAATTTTCCATTCCACTTATGTATTCACAGATTTTCTAACTCTTTTCCTCTAATTGTGTCTTACTTGGGGCGAAGGTATTGTCAAGGCATTGTTCTGGATGAAAGTGGGAAGATTTTTGTGTAGCACATATTTGCATACACTTTGGATTCATTTTCCAAATTTCCATTCGAAATACTGAATCCCTGACACTAACCTATACCCTACTAGACTCTCACTACTAATCCTAATATGATGGAGAAAAATAACCCAAACAGAATAGAAATACAAGCAGTTCAGAGGAGGCCTGGTGTATTTTTGGACCTGCTTTTTGCATTATATAGGTCAGTAGTTATAAATGTAGTCAACTTTTTGTTGAAATAGTTCTCCATGTGATTTTAAAGTTAACAAATATGTGAATTCCTGTCTCCCTTTCTCTGTAGCCTATTCAGCACATGTATTTTTATAAGCACATATAGAATCCTAACTGGTATCACATGTACATTTTTGTGAGGTATCTGACTTGGAAGATACAAATTGTGAGAATAGATCACTCCTCATAAACACTGTTGGAACTGAAAATTCAACTTATGGGTGAGCTTCCTGGTTGAACAACATTATATATAAATCTATGTTCAGTAAAATGAATATTTTTGGATCTGTGGAGCATATATATTTCACAATGAATTTTGATTGTCATATATATTTCTACTATTTAATTTCTCTATGTGGGTTTTGTGTATATATATATATATATATATATATATATATATATATATATATATATATTCTCCAAAATTTTCAAAATATGAAATATTTGCATCTTATTATGCACTGCCTAAATTCATTCATGTTCATCTATGTGGATTTCTACTCAACTTTTCACAAGATTATTCTCAGAAATATTCATCCACCTGAAATACATATTTGTTTCCTAGTACTGAAAACTAAATTCAGTGAATGGTGCACACAAATCCTAATATTTCTCCAGTAACTTACCCATCTTAAAATCAATGCAAGTAGATTCCTATGGGACATGATGTGTATTTTGACGTTCATTTATATTCATCACTGGTACATTACTATTTCTTCAGTTTATTCACATCATGGGATATATATTTCACACAATTGTTAGCAAATTAATAGGCATTTGTTTCACTTTCAATCACTTCCTGTTTCAGAACACATGTATTTCTCCATGTTTCTTGACTGGACTTTTTATGAGACTTCTTTCCAAACACATTATTTTCGGTTTCCATAATCACTTTTGAAGCAAAACTCACACACTCTTCATAAAAAACATAAACCTATTATTACCATTAGATGTATAACTGGTTGTAATGAAGGATTTTATATCAATATAAGAATTCTTATATATTTTCAGATATCAATTCAATCCATTATTTAATGTGGCACCAGTTATATTATTTATTCACCATATGGTCTCTTCATGCATTATCTCTATATTCATAGAAACAGAATACACCTCTTTTTTTCCCCCCAATTCTAATTCATACGTCTTCAAAATGTTGCTCCCAGAAATGGTGGAAGAAATACTCGTGTCACCTGATCTACATATACATTTTATCACAATATTCTGGAGACTAAACACAAAGATGACACTTATGATGTACCAAAGTCTAAATGGAAAGTGAACATGGATTACTGAAAACATCGATGTCCAGGTTTCCTAATGCTCTCAAATTTCAATTCTACTGGTGACTACATATTTTTTTCTTCCTAAGATTATATATTCAAACTCAACCCTGTTAAAAATGTCTAATCTTGTGACTCACTTTATACTTTGCCTGATTTCCTAAAGTCTTTATTGATATCAGCTTTCCTACATATTTTGCCCAGTTCATCATCGTGACTGACACTTCACATATGCTGACATTTACATTTACTCTCTAACCGAAACCCTATTGCTAAAGAATTTTGTTCCAAAACCTATACTCACTCTTCTTCCTAAAACTAATGACTATCCTGATCCTACCGACTATTCCTTTTTGACTGCATGTTCTCTTCTACATTCAATCATCCATGGTACATGGTTCTATGCCATTGTATATCGATTTATCTGAGACATCTGTTCAGAACGTAAATCAAGTGCCCAATGCCCTTCTGGGCTTCAAATCTTACCAAGATTTCTGTTTTCATACTTATATATCCCCTATATATTCTTTTAAATATTGCAGGTTCCCAATACCATTATTCAACCCTCAGAATGATTCCTAACCAAAATTGAACCTGTTATTAACCCTAATCATACATTGTTCCCTCAATCTAACTTTTTAGAAGAGCAGGGATGGAGTTGGTATTTCAATACAGGAATGTAGGTGATCTTCCACCAGTTGAGAACCTCGAATGTCCATACAGAAATGATCCCTGGATAAGTTGTAGGCAGCTGTGAAAGACCTGAGAGAGCAAACGTCATCTTACATGGCAAACAACCTGGTCAGGATGAAGGGATATGTCTGAATCAGCCTCTCTTTTCTTAATGTAGAGAAGATGGACCAAACCAGGCCTGTGTGGAGAGCTGTCCCTGGGTGCCTATGGTTGACATACCATTCAAACTTGTGAAAGTGTCAGAGGAAGCAGAGCCAGCCTCCATCTCATGGGACTTTTGGAATAAAATGTTAGGTCAAAGTGGTTGCCAAGGCGGTGAACTCATTCAGTTCCTAAAGGAAGTGACTAAAGTCAATTCCTTGGTGAAGGAACTCTCTGAACTTGGTATCTAGGAAGCCAGGAACCCAGAGCCAGTCCCAGTCCCAGTCCCAGTGTTCTCAATTGTTTGGATTTTCCAAAGACAGAGTCATTCTTTCTTGATTCCTACTGATGTGAGAAAGGCCAAATACCAGGAGAGCTCTGAAGAGGGGCCTTTCCTGAGCAAGTAGGTAGGAGCTCACCTCTGGCTACTGACAACTTCACAGAGTTGGCCAAGGAGACCTAATCTGATACAGGACAGGCCATTTCAGGGGAACACAGTGTGGTCCACCAGTCAGAGAACACTTCGGATAGTCACAGACACATTTTGGGGAAGGAGGTGCCTTTGTGGGTGTGGGTGTGGGTTTTTGGTTTGTCTCATGTTCTGAGAATATGTAGGAAAGGTGGTTTGTTTGGTTTGGAGTGAACTGTTTTTAATAAGTCATTTCACAAGGTGAGTGTTTCTATGTCTGTGTATCCCAATGTGTCCGTGGTTGTAGACTTTAGAAAAGAGAATGATTCAATGGATGTATCCTGTCTAGTAGAAAGCTTCCCAGCATTCATCCTGCACAATTTATGAATGGACTGTGGCTTGCCTTATCAATGGGCAACACCTGCTAATTTCCTAAGTTGCCATTTTCTTCCTGAATTCTGGCCACTCTCCAGAAGAGGCTCATGTTTTTGTGTCCAAGATATGTACCACCTCCAAGCTCTGTGACATGGCCATGTAATGGATAGCTGAAGGGAATGGCAAACATCACAGAAAACTCAGATATCAGTTTGAAATGTAAAGTCTCAGTGGAGAAATCCTACTTTGGGCCTTTTCCTTAACTGTTGTTCTGTTTCCCTGAATGTCAGGATGTTCTTTGCCTCAGGACACCCCTTTGTGAAACCTGAAGAAAACAGTTTTCAAATGGAAATGAATGGGCATCACCTGTGGCTCTTTGCTTAATTGCTTTGGAAAGGGATGTGTCTGAATCAGTGTCTTAGCCCTGTGTGAGGCTGTTGATAATATTCTGAGCACCTGATGGATCTAAAGAAAGATCCCATGTGTGCATCCAAAACCAAAATGGCCAAAAGAGCAGTCATTGCGGATGAAGTCTTTCGCCTTCCTCTGTAAGGTTCCTGACCTCTATAAAGTGAGAAAAGGGAAGATACACCAAGCTAGTTGATGGCTCCTTTTGGAAAAATTGTACCACCAATGACAGCATAAGCATAAATACCCCAACACTACCACAAGTCGCTGCACCAACAGATAGTTCAAAATGCACACAAGTGATACATAGTCCAGGCAAGTTCTGCAAACAGTTCAGTGATGGCTATTGCACAATCTGTAGATTGGTTTTATCTTTGTCTTCACCGACACTGGGATGAAGATAGGAATTCTGGCAATAATGGCTAAAAAAAATTATGTATCATTCTAAAAGGTACTAAAAAACCATTTTCTTAACAATTTACATTATCTTGAAGAGAATTATTCAATATAATGAAAAGGAAAGGTGAAAGTAAACATACAGTTCTGTTAACGTCCTTTTTTGTTCACATATTAAAACAGTCCTCAACAGATGTTTACCCAATTTAAATTAAAACATTTAAAACACGTGAATAAAAAAAAAATATTTGGATCCATTTTTTCATGAGCGCACATCATATATGATGTATGGACATATGTACATTCAAACATATGACACAAAACACAAGTGTGCAAACATAATATAATACATACAACACATTACATAATAGTAAAGGCCTTATAACTTTTTACAGGTGAAATCACGATTGGAATGTTTAAAAAATTATAGTCAAAAAATAGAAATGATCAGCAAAACAGTAACCTATGTCTGCATTAGCTCAAAAACACAAAATAGAACTTCATGTTGTGGGAAAGGGCAATAATAAAATTGATATTGAAAAACGCATCCTGGTTCTGTCGCAGATGTAAGGATAGCCAGACTGGAATTTTGGATACCAGCTGTTATGGATTTGAGCCAAATCATCTTCTTTTTGGTCTATACAAATCAGTTTAGTTAATCTCTCTGGAATCCAAATCGGTGCTGTTCTTCCTGTGGAAACACAAAAACAGACCCTCGACTCCAGACTATCACTTGCTCAGGACTTTAGTTAATCTCTCCGGAATCCAAATCGGCTGCTGTTCTTCCTGTGGAAACACACAAACAGACCCTGGACTCCACACAATTACTGGGTCAGGACCTTTCCATTGTCCTGTTAGAATAGCCTTCCAAAGTACCTTGAGCTTATGCACATTTTTTGGACACATATGCCTTTCTGCAGCACTAAGTCCTCATGAATCCAAATGTAAAAAGTTTAGAGTAAAAATGGTTATTTTAAGTTTATCTTTGGGAAATATATACCCCTTCCCAATTCCGTCTTTTTGCTTTAATAAGTACATTTTAATAGTTTGATGTGCTCTTTCAACTATGCCTTTTCCCTGTGGATTGTATGGGATTCCTGTTATATGAGTTATGCCAAATGATGAGCAAAATTGTTTAAAAGAGGTAGAAGAATAACCAGGGGCATTATCTGTTTTTAACTGTTTTGGAACGCCCACAGTGGCAAAATTTTTTAAGCAATGAGCTATAACATCTTTAGTTTTTTCTCCGGCATGAAGGGAGCCCATCAAAAATCCAGAAGAAGTGTCAACTGTAACATGCAAATATTTTAATTTTCCAAATTCTGGCAAGTGTGTGACGTCCATCTGCCAAATATGGTTAGGTATCAATCCTCTCGGATTGACTTCAGGATTAACTTGTGGTAAAATGGTCACACAATTTTGACATTGTTTTATTATTTGTCTAGCTTGTTCCTTAGTTATTTCAAAACGCTTTTGTAAAGTATTAGCATTGACATGGAACTTATTTGAAAATTTGTAGCTTCTTCTAGTGTAGAGAAAATATGAATATATGTCATGTGTAGTTTTATCTGCTAAATCATTGCCCAAACTAAGGGCTCCAGGCAATCCTGTATGTGCCCAGATACGTCTTATAAAGAATGGATCTTTTCTGTCCCAGATTAGACTTTGTATATTGGAAAGCAAAGAGAAAACAGTACTGAAGGGGAAATCCTACCAGCACCTTCAAGGGATACTATAGCATTAAATATATACTGACTATTGGAAAATAAATTAATTACAGAATAGAAAGGTGTTAGTAACAGTCTCCTTTAGAGTTGGCACTGTTGGTTGGACACTTACACCCTCTGATGATAGAAGGTTGTTAGTAGCAGCGTCCTTTTGTAACTTTTCCCCTGATGGCTTTTTCTGCTCTAAGCTTTGTTCCTCTATCTTTGTCTGAACTGAAGGCTTTGAACTAAGCAAAACAGATATGAAAGACCACAATGGCAATGTGCCAACTGGCAGAGTCCCTGGACTGTTCTTTTCTATTCTTTTTAAATCTTCACCATGATGGTTCCATTGTGGTAAATTTAATAACTCTTACTTTAAAAGCCATGGGCTACATTTTTATATTGTATCAACGTATGCCCTGACTGTCCCTGATTTTAGTGAGATGCCTCCTTCCTGTAACAATATCCTTAACACTATTTCAGTTTGTTTTTTACTAATTTCTGATCCCGTATTTCTACTTTAATGAAACCCAACAAGATAACGCAAAAAAAAAAAAAAAAAAAAAAACGAGACAGAATGAAATAAAAAGTGAACAACAAAAAGTCATTATGGCCTTTCTATCCTCCTGACATGTGCATCCGACCTTTATCCCAATCTGTTCCTCAGACATAAATAGTTTTTCCTCAGATTTGAGTGGTTTTTCTTTCGTTTAACTCATTTCCAGGGACAGGCAACTTAAAATAAACGTGAAGCAAAACAAAAGAGGAATCCTAAAATGGCTACCCATCCTCTCGCCCTGCTCTCAGGGTCGAGCAGTTTACCTTATCACTTACCCTCAGTCAATCCCCGTTCGAGCCACCAAATGCTGCAGTCTGGCTAGGCACGATTCAGCAGCCACTTGTCAAAAGAAACAAACTTTATTTTTAGAACCACACACGCCAAACAAAACAGCTCCTCAGGAAAAACTCCCAGAGGCTAACTGCCACAACTGGCTTCCTTGTAAAGTCTCTCTCACACCCACAAACCTCTCCACCTCCCACAAACCTCCTGCGCTTGAGGTCGATTTGCTGGGTCATCGTGGGTGGAGCCAAAAAAGTCCCCCAATGAGCAGCTCCATGGTCTGAAAGGGCAGGGAAACAGCCCAATGAGCATCACCACAGAGTAGCCAATCAGCTAGATGTTGCTGGGGCCTCTGTGAGCCAATAATCAGCAGGCAGCTGGAATTTTTCTGGCAGTTGGAAGCTTGCTAGGGCACCTTCAGCTGTGGCTCTCAACAAATTCCTGTCTCCATTCTCTGTAGCCTATTCAGCACATGTTTTTTTATATGCACATATAGAATCCTACCTGTTATAACACGTACATTTTTGTTAGGTGGCAGATACAAATTGTGAGAAGAGACTACTCCTCCAAAACGCTGTTGGAACTGAAAATTTAACCTATTGGTCAGCTTCGTAGTTGAACAACATTATGCATAAGTCCATGTTTAGAGAAATGAATATTTTTGAATCTGTAGATGATATATATTTCATGGTGAATTTCCATTGCAATATATATTGCTATTTTTAATGTCTCTCTGTGTGTGTGTTTGTGTTTATGTGTGTATATATATATATATATATATATATATATATATATATATATATATATATATAGATATAGATATAGATATAGATATAGATAGATAGATAGATAGATAGATAGATATATTCTCAAGATTTTTCAAAATATGAAAAATGTTTCTTATTATACACTCTCTAAATTCATTCATATTCATATATTTGGATTTATAATCAACTTTTCACCAGATTATTCTCAGAAATATTCATCCACCTGACATATATATTTGTTTCCTAGTACTGAAAACTAACTTCAGTGAATGGTGCATACAAATCCTAATATTTCTACAGTAACTGACCCAGTTTAACATCAATTCAAGTAGATTCCTATGGGACATGATGTGTAGTTTGACGTTCATTTTTATTCAACACTGGTACATTAGTATTTCTTCAGTTTATGCACAACATAGGATATATATACATTTCATCCACTAGTTAGCAAATTCTTAAGCATTTGTTTGACTTTCAATCACTTCCTGCTTCAGAACACATGTATTCCTCCATATTTCTTGGCTTGACTTTTCATGAGACTTCTTTCCACACACATTATTTTTGATTTCCATAATCACTTTTTTAGCAAAACTCACACAGCTTCATGATAAACCATAACCCTAATATTACCATTAGTTGTATTACTGGTTGAAATAAATGATTGTATATCAATATAAAATTTCACATAAGTTTTCAGATATCAATTTAAGCCATTATTTAAAGTGGAACCAGTTATATTATTTATTCACAGTAATGTCTATTCATGCATTATCTCTATATTCATAGACTCAAGGTAAACCTCTTTGATTCCCCAATATGAATTATACGTCTTCAAAGTATTGCTCCCAGAAATGATGGAAGAAATACTCATGTCACCTGATCTATATATACATTTAATCACAGTAATATTTGCACACAAAATGCAAATGTCAGGCTTATGATTGTACCAAAGCCTAAATGGAAAGTGAACATGGATTAATTAAAACATCCATGTCCAGGTTTCCTAATGCTCTCAAATGTCAATCCTATTGGTGACTACATATTTGTTTCTTCCTAAGATTATGTGTTCAACCTCAACCCTCTTGAAAATGTCTAATCCTATGACTCACTTTATACTTTGCTTGATTTCATAATGTCTCTATTGATATCTGCTTTCCTACATATTTTCCCCAGTTCATCATTGTGACTGACTCTTCACTTGTGCTAACATTTAACTTCACTCTCTAACTGAAACCCTATTGCTAAAGAACTTTTGTTCCAAATCCTATACTCACTCGTCTTCCTAAGCCTACCCACTATCTTCCTAATCCTACTGACTATCCCTTTTTGACAGGATGTTCTCTTCTACATTCAATCATCCAATAATATTCCGGCAAGCGTAAGAGGAAGAGACCACCAAAAGACTGTACTATGCAACAGCTAAGGGTTTATTGGCGGTCCAGCATACTGGGGCTCAAAGCTCCCTTGAATAGATCAGAGAGCCCTGAGAACAGCTTAAGCTGATCTTTTATACTTTCCTTGGAGGCTGCAGGGAGAGAAGTTTATTGATGGGTAAGGGCGAGTGGTCGGTCTGCGAGCAACCGGGTGAGGGAGTACATTCTGCAATTTGGCAATTGGGGACAGCACATTCTGGGAACAAGATTAGAAAACAGTTGTCAATATTTCAACAGTGTTTTTCTAAGCATACAGAAAAACAGGAAGTGACAAGTACCTATTTTATTAACGTTTCATTCCCCACTTCTTCTTCTGGATCCTTTTAATCATAAAAGTGATCATAGGGAGGTTTAAATTCTATGTCTGCTAGTGGGGTATTGCCATATGTTTAACTTGACCAATTTGAGCTTGGAGAAAAGAAATTACACGGTTGAGCAAACAGGGTTTTATAGTGAGCAATAATATAAGGATTCTTGGATTGGCCAGGGTTGATAAAAGCATAGTTGACCAGGGAGACTGTGTGAACAAAGACTCAAACCACCCTTTTGGGCCTCTCTCTCTCTCGTTGATGCTCTTCAAGGCGTCTTTTTAATTTACTCATAGATTTTTTTTTTTTACAACTCCCGTATGGTCGGCATAAAAGCAACATTCTTCCCTCAATGCAGCACAAAGGCCCTCTTCTCTCATGAAGAGGAGATCCAAACCGCGACTGTTCTCTAAAACAACTTCAGGTAGAGAGGTAAAAGATTCCTGCAAAGCTGTGATGGAGGTTTCTAATATCTTTATTTATTGGTCTATTGCTGCTTCTAATTGGGTCACTTGTTGTGTCCCATGGACCAGGGCAGTTGTTCCTGTACCCACCACTGCAGAAACCCCTATTCCTAATATATGGCTAAAGTGAGGATATATGTTTTCAGCTTAACCGGGTTGTATGCCCCCCTATATGATCTTTAAATGAACCTGCGTCATGACAGTGCACTCTGTGAAACAACTTCAATTAATCACATCGGTTAACCATTTCATGAAAACATAAACAATGTTTAAGTATATAGAATTATACTGTTGTAGGGAAGGACAAGGCAAGGCACCTAAGATAGCATGGAAGACAGGGAAACAGTCCTATTTGGTTGCAAATGGATTCAGAGGGCACTGCTTCTGTTGTAATCAATTAATCCCCTGAACCCCAAGTTTAGATAGTTTCGGAATTTTGTACCCAACATATAAGGGAAGGGGCTCAGAAGTTCACAGTCTGCAGAAGATCACAAAAAGCAGTTTTTGTTTCTTTTTTTTCCTCTGTTCTGGGCAAGTTAACTTATCAAGGACACCTGGGAGAGGGAGAGATTTTTCTTCCCTTTCTTTTTTCCCCCTGCCAGCTGTTACAATGGAGCCCAATTTTAACTTCTTTATTGTAGAAATGTAGCCATTTCTGTGAAGCCCCACCTCAAGGCCAGAGGCCTTTTTCTCATATTTTGTGAAAAACTAGTAAGGGGGTGTCTAGCTGAGAAGTGCTGAGTTTTTTAGGCAGTGGCCAAGTAGAACAGGGCAACACGAATAAAGAAAATTTATCTACATTGAACTCTTTTATAGGGACTCTTTTGCTGAAAGTTTTAAAGTCAGCCATGGTGAAGACTTCTGGAGAAGGTCAGTTAAGACTTTTCGGTGGGCCTGGTACAGCGGGGGAAGACGGGGAAGGTGGGGCTGAGAGCACCTCCGAGGATCTGAGAATGAGGAAGGAGAGATGTAAAAGAATAATGGGAAACGGGTTTGGGATTTTCCAGGCAACAAAAACGTGAGCAGTAGAACAGGTAGAGTAGAGGGGAAGACGGGAATGAGTATCCCAAAATCCTGTGAGGGACTTTCAAAAACTTAGAAACCTGTTTTCAGTATTGACAAAGCAACATTAAAGGCCATTTTTATTACATCTTGGATAAGGGTCTGAGGGCTCTCCTCAGCTGGTTTGAGCTTTTGGTTAGCTGGTAAGAGGACCTGGTGGGACCCGGTGTGGCACTGACAGGAGAAGAGAGGAATGAGTGGGTGAAGGGGTACCTCAGTGCCTGCTACCTCAGCAAGGGGGCAGTGGTCTGAGAACCGGCGGAGGTTTGGGCTTTTCATCTAGTAATTGGAGGGGAGAAATCAGTTTGCTGAGGTGGGAATGACAGCAGAGAGTCTGGAGCAGAAGGCTGAGGGTGAGGATCTTTTGGAGAAGCATAGTTCAGGATGTGAGTGAAGGAGGGAAAAGGCTTCCACATAGGGGAATCGCCTTTCACCCTTTTGAGCACTTTCAGAAGTTAAAAAGTTCACGCAGAATTTGAGGATCTGGAGACCCCTCTGGGGGCCATCGGTTTTGGTTATCTAATTGGTAGTATGGCCAATGCTCTGTACTGAATTTGATGAGGAGTTTGAGTTCCATCAGGCAGCCCCTGTATGCTCACATTCCCATGACATATAGAAGAAGTCAGCTTTTCCCCCACACAGCCGTGACTGTTTGTGGCTTTGATAGTCTGCTGGGCAAACATAGCAATCTAGGCTAGCCAACCTGCATCTGGCTCACGTGTCCCTACATCCATAAGGTTTGTTTCCATTATCTATGGTACAGAAGGCATTTAATGGAATTTTAGTGGGATCCTCTTCATCAGGGATATACCAATAGGAAAGAGCTATAGCCAGCTGACAAATGTCTGTATGGAGAGATGGCCACCAAATCCTAAGGGGGCTGTATGCGAGATATATTATACTTATTTTCCAGTAGGATTTGTGATCACCCATCTCTGCTGAACGGACTGATGAGGGTTAGGACTACTGGTGGTAAATGGGAGAGTATAGAGCCTTATCCACATGGCGAATACACAATTTTAAAGGGTTACCAGTCTTTTTCAGTTTCTAGCCAGAGTCTGGACAGGGCACAGGCTTGAGATGACAGGCATGGATCCAGGAAGTGATTCCGTCTACCATTACTACTGTAGGTGTTATAAGTAGCACCTGCTATGGTCCTTTCCAGCGGGGTTCCAGGGATGACACCTGATGTCGTCTTACGTCGATGAAGTCTGTTACTTGATATCGATGTGGAATCCCCTCCTCCCCAGGTTGGTAGGCAGTGGCCAGCTGTTTTCACAGGTATTTCTTAGTTCTTTCAAGAGCTTTAAGTCTCTCAAGCAAGGGGGTGTGGAAGGGATCGTTAGGTCTTAGAGTGGGGTTAGGTCCCTTACGGGAGGAGGTGCACAATAGAGAATTTCAAAGGGGGTGTGATTACACAAAGAAACAGAGGGAGTATTTCTTGCATGCAACATTGCCGAAGGCAGGAGCATAGTCCAATCTTTTATGCTGGTCTCTAAGCTTAATTTCGGTAAGGTCTGTTTAATGGTTCTATTCACTCTTTCTACCTGTCCTGAACTCTGGGGTCGATAAGCACAATGTAACTTCCAATTAATCCTCAGGGTCCTGGCTAACCCTTGACTTACCGGGGCCATGAACACCAGTCCATTATCAGACCCTATTACCTTACGCAGGCCGTATCTTGGAAAAATATCTTCTAGGATATTCTTGGCCATCGTTTTTGCTGTTTCTTTCTTTCTTTCTTTCTTTTTTGTGGGGACTGCTTCAATCCATCCTGAAAATGTATCTACAAAGACTAGGAGATATTTAAGTCCATACCTTGCTGGCTTAATTTCAGTAAAATCCACTTCCCAAAATTGTCCTGGTCTGGTTCCTCATAGGCGCTTTCCTGAAGGAAGCTTGTAAGGGTAAGCATTAACCAATTGATGGAACTGACAGACTTTTGTTAACCATTCTGTTATTTCCTTTTCCTGTGAGTCAGTTAGTTTAAAACTCTGTTCTTGATCCTTCAGGAATTCCTGCAGTTTCTTTGAACCAAAGCGAGTGAGTTGATGTACAGTTTCTACTGACATAGTTGGAGCCATGACTATAGGAATTTTTACTGAAGGATTTAGAAATTCCACTTGGGGGCTTTCAGGGTTAAAGGTTATTTTGGCGTGGACCATGGTGAGCAGATCTCTGCCCATCAATGGGGCTGGGCATTCTGGGATTACTAGGAAGGAGTGATGGGTTTTTTCCTTTCCCCAGGTCCATGGTACTCTTAGTTGTCTATGCCCAATATTTACTGCCGTTAGCCCCTTGAACTAGAGACTTTTTATTTAATAGAGGGCCAAATGTGGCCTTGAGGGCTGAGTATATTGCCCGTGTATTCACTTCAAAGTTTACTGGGGTCCCCTCCACTTCAAGTTACGCTTAACTCAGCGAGGGGATCGTAGCCCCTACTTTCGTAGTCATCCTCCAGAGTCAGAATGCCTGGCTGGTGTGGCTGTCTATTTCTGGGGCACTCTTTGGCCCAGTGTCCTTTTTCTTTACAGTAATCACATTGATCTGAGGCTAGGGGTGGTCTCTGGCCTGGGCCCAGGTATCCCTTCCTGTCTCCCTGTTTCTTAATTTCTGGCCTATTTTTTGTTGTGACCAGGACCTTAGTCAATGCCTTAGTCTGTCTTTGTTTCTTTTATCCTCCCTTTGCTCCCTTCTCTTCCTCAGTTTCTCTCTTATAGTATGCCTTCTCGGTTTCTCTGACTAAATCTCTCAAAGTCATATCTTGTAATCCATCTAAGCGTTGTAACTTTCTTTTAGTATCCAGGGCACCTTGCCCAATAAAGGCCATCATGACAGATGCCTTTTGATCCTCCCCCTGAGAATCGAAAGGAGTATATCTCCTATATGTCTCCATAATTCTCTCTAGAAACATAGAGAGGGAGATTCATCAGGCCCTTAGTAATCTCTGTTACCTTGGCAAAATTAGTTGGTCGCCTAGCAGCCACTTGGAAACCCACTATTAGAGCCCGGTAATAAGGGGACAGTTTCTCCCTACCTTCAAAGATGTTGGGGTCCCAGTTGGGTCGGTTAAAGGGAATGCTGGCTTTGATTAAGTTGGGAAGTTGTGTTGGTCGCCCATCTGGTCTGAGGATACTTTTTTCTAGCTTGCAGGAGGATTCTCTTTTGTTCCTCTGTCATGAAGATAGTCCTTAGGTGTTGTTGGCAGTCATCCCAAGTAGGCTGGTGGGAAAACATCAATGACTCAACCAGACCTATGAGCCGGGTGGGTTCCTCAGAAAATGGGGGATTGTAATTTTTTAAGTTGTATAGGTCTGAAGAGGAGAAAGGCCAGTACTAGTAAGCTTGCATTTTTCTCCCATGGCCATCATCAATCGTTGGCCCATGGGGACGGAAGGGGTGCATCATGGGAGTTCCAGGGTTTCAATCATTTGCTGCCTGTGAGTTCCTTTAGCCGGGCCAGCTTCCTCCAGGGAAGGAGGGGATGTGTGTGCCACGAGGGAGTTATCTGGAGGGTGCTGGGCCGGCTTTGCTTCCTCCAATGGCAGAGAGGCTGAGTCAGCAGAAGTAGAATCACTTAGAGGGTGTTGTGGGTTAGTGGACGATGGCAGGGGATAAGGAGGAGGAAGAGATTCCAGTAGAGTCAAATCTTGTGACTCAGGGAGAACAGAGGGTGGAGGAGGGGGAGGAGCAGAGGGTTTGAGAGATCATGGGGGAAAGAGTAGGAGCGGTGGGCAGGGGCAAGGAAAAGCTTCACCCATGAAGAAGGAGATTTGCAGAGGTCATGCCAAGTTAAAATATATGGCTGTTGATCAGGATGGCTATGTGGCCCAGGCTGAAAGACAATATCTCTGACTTTTTAAATTAGTAGGAAGTAGAAAGATCCTTTTACGGGCCATCCGACTCCAAACGTGGGTCATTCTGAGGAACAGAGAGTCTGCCAGGTCTAGCGTTTTACTAAATAAGAAAGATTCTGAGCCCTTAAGCGGATTTTGGTCCAGTGATCAAGGGTCAGGGACAGAGGCATTGAAGTGCTCTGTCCCATAATGAAAGGTACACTAACAGTAAAAGCAACGACACATGACACAGACAAGACAAGACAATAAAGACATGCAATGGACCTCCAACACTGAGACCAGGAATGAGTAGCTGGCAAAATCCGATGGGCTGGAAATACCGAAACTGAAAATATCACTGAGTTGAGGAGACAATTGTTCCTTGATTTCCCGAGTCCTCTGGGGCGTACCCCAGGGACGAGGCCTGTGTCTCTGTGACACATCTCTCAGTCACTGTGGGAGAGAGCTCAAGCTCTTCATCGCCAGTGATTTTGCCAAGCCCTAAGCTGAAACATGAAACCAGGAAGAGGCCCCTTACTTGCCCCGGGAGGTGCCCGTTGGGGTCTCTCGTCCCCTGCTGCTGGAACTCTGTGGAACCTCAATATGTAAATGTCGTGTGAGTGTCGGAGGAAGAGACCACCAAGAGACTGTCTCATGAAACAGCAAAGGGTTTATTTGGGGTCCAGCATGCTTGGCCTCAGAGCTCACTTGAATAGAGAAGAGAGCCCCAAGCACAGCTTCAGCAGAGCTTATATACTTTCCTTGGAGAGGGAAGGGAGGAAAGTTTACTGATGGGTAAGGGCGAGTGGGTGGTTTGCGTGACACCGAGTGAGGGAGTACATTCTGCAGTTTGGCGTTTGGGAACAGCACACTCTAGGAAAAGATTAGCAAATTTTTCACAAGATTGTAACAGAGTTTTGTTAAGCATACAGAAAAACAGGAAGTGATAAGTACCTATTTTATTAACCTTTCACTACCGACTATTTCTTTTTGACTGGATGTTCTCTTCTACTTTCAATCATCCAAGGTACAAGGTCCTATGCCATTGTATATCGATGTATCTGAGACATCTGTGCAAAACATAATTCAACAATGCCTATCCCAATCAAGGCCCCAATGCCTTTCTGGGCTTCAAATCTTACTTAGATTTCTATTTTCATACATTCATTTCACCTATATATTCTTATACATATCGCAGGTTCCTTATACCATTATTCATATAGCAGAATGATTTCTAACCCACACCGAACATGTTATTAATCATAACCATACACTGTTCCCTCAATCTAATTTTACAAAAGAGCAGGGAAAGAGTTGATCATGCAATACAGGAATGTAGGGGATATTAGACCTAATGAGAACCTCAAAGGTCCCTGCAAAAATGATCCCTGGAGAAGATATAGGGAGCTATGAAGGACCTGAGTGAGCAAAAGTCATCTTCCATGGCAAACAACATGGTCAGGATAAAGGGTTATGTCTGAATCAGCTTCTCTTCTTAATGTAGAGAAGATGGACCAAACCAGGACTGTGTGGAGATCTGTTCATGGGTGACTATGGTTGATATATCATTCTAAATTGTGAATGTGTCACAGGAAGTAGGGGCAGCCTCCATATAATGGGACCCTTGAAATCAACAGTTTGGATAAATTTGTTGCCAAGAAAGTGACCTCATTCAGTTCCTGAAGGAAGTGACCTCACCTCACTTGCTGGGTGATGGAACTCTCTGAACTTGGGATCCAGGAAGCCAGGCACCCAGAGCCAGTCCCAGTACCAGTCCCAGTTGTCTCACTTCTTTGGATTTACCAAGGACAGAGTCAGTCTTTCTTGGTACTTACAGATGTGAGGAAGGCCAAATGCAAGAAAGCTCTAAAGTGGGGCTTTACCTGAGAAAGCAGGTAGTGGCTCACCAGTGGCTCCTAACAACTTCACAGTGTTGGCCAAGGAGACCAGATCTTAGGACAGGCCATTTCGGGGGAACATTGTATGCCCCACCAATCAGAGGACACTCCAGATAGTCACAGACCTACTAGGGGTAAGAAGGTGCCTTTGTGGGTGTGGTTGTGGGTTTGTGGTTTTGTCTCATGTTCTGAGAATAGGTACTAAAGTCGGTTTGTTTGGTTTGGAGTGGACTGTTACTAGAAAGTTGTTTGACAAGGCGAGTATTTCTATGTCTGTGTATCCCAGTGTGTCTGTGGTTGTAGACATTAGAATAGATAAAGCATCAATGGATGTCTCCTGTCTATTAGAAAGCTTCCCAGCATTCGTCCTTCCCCATTTAAAATGGACTGTAGCTTACCTTATTGGTTGGCAACCAGTGATAACTTCCTAAGTTTTTCTGTTTTCTTCCTGAATTCTGGCCACTCTCCAGAATAGGCCCATGGTTTTGTGTCCAAGATATATACCACCTCCAAGCTCTGTGACATGGCCATGAACTGGATAGCTGAAGGGAATGACGAGCATCTCAGAAAACTCAGATATCAATGTGACCAGGAGAGTCTCAGTGGAGAAACTCTGCTTTGGGCTTTTTGCTTACCTATTTTTCTTTTGACCTGAATGTCAGGAAGGTCTTTGACTCAGGCTACCCCTTTGTGAAGCCTGAAGAAAAGAGTTTTCAAATAAAAAAGAATGGGCATACCTATGGCTCTTTGCTTAATTTCTTTGAAAGGGATGTGTCTGAATCAGCCCTTTCGCCCTGTGTGAGGCTGTGGCTTAGATTTTCATCACCTGATGGATCTAAAGAAAGTTCCCATGTGTGCATCGAAAACCAAAATGGCCAAAAGAGCAGTAATTGTGATGAAGTCTCTCGCCTTCCTCTGTAAGGTTCTTGACCTCCATCAAGTAAGAATAGGGATGCTTTGCATCAAATGAGTACTTCAAAACCTACAGAGGCTAGGCCATAGGTGCCTGGGTTTTCTCATGACTCCAATTCACATAAAGAATCTAAACCCCACAGGCAGTGGCCTCAAATTGGTAAAGTGGAGCAGTATTAAGGTCAGGCCTATTTGTTCACTCTTAGTTCGCAGGAAGTGTGTCCAGGCCACCCTGACTTTAGGCAAATGAGGGACAAGGGAGATTATTTTGTACACTGTCTTGGTCTGCGCCCTCATGGAAACCTCCAGCCAGAGTTTATGATGAGTGTCTATGTGGTAGAACATGAGCGCCATGTGGGAGTGTTTTGGTTTTAATTGAGGTCATTTGTGTGGCTGTTGGACGAGATGACTGGGTCCACCTGGGTTTGAACTCTGGTGTAATTCCCCTTAGAGACTGAGTTCTGGAACTGACCTCAGAGAAGTATTGCAATAAATAGTCTTGGGATTTTAGGAGGCCACACATGAGAATCGCCCTTGGAAACTGAGATCTAGGCCCAGGATGGCTTCCAACAGAGCTCAGGGAATCTAAGCCAGGATATCACATGATTTTATTCTTAAAGACTTCGTAGCCATACTTGAGAGTCTAACGACACATGGAACTCACATTGTACACCTCAATGGGCCTGGCTTCATGTGACCACTTGGCCACCTTTTGGGAAGGCTTGCCTGTGAGTGTTCTCCAGAGCTTTCTTTGAAATGAGCTTCCTCACCATTCAATGGTTCCTGAATTAATTGAAACCCACAGTGACTCCAACTTCATCCTTGAAAAATGGCTACATAAATACCTTGAAATTTTTGAAATTCCCATGACCAGGTGGCACTGGAGAACATTTGGATATCCTTTTGCTGATCATGAGTGTACCAGACAGTGCCTTGATTCACTGGGTTTCGTGAAACTGGTGTAGAACAGAGATGCAAGTAAGTTGGAGCCTGCTGAGTAGTGGACATAGAGCAGTGGACTGTAGGTGTGTGAATAAATATTTTTGGTAGGACCACCTGGATGTGCCATTGGCTTCCAAAAGCCTTGTGACTGACAAGGTGCAGGCAGCAGACCCTTATATGTAAAGGCATGTTGTTATATGCAGAGGTTTCAGGGTAATGTTCAGAGTCAGGTTGCTATAGTCAAGGGGGAAAGTATTGTTGGATAGAAGCCTGGTTCGTACATTCTCTTGGAGACCCTGACCAACCACACGTGACAGAACTCCCTCCAGCATTGTGTCCCAGTTGTACTCCTTGTATTTTATGAAACCAATACCAAACTGCCAGTGCAACTGCAAGAAACACCAGGAAAAATGGAGGATGACCAAATGGCTTCACAGACTACATGGGAAGACACTTAGCTCCCAGTGGCCACAGTTTATCTACAAAAAGAGAATTCAGAACTTCTGCCTCATGTTCATTAGAAAATAAGGAACCATGTCCTTCAGGCCACATAGATGCAGACACAGGTTTGATGGTGTCACTCCAAAACCAAGCTAAATCGTGTGAAAATTACATATATTTCATGTGCCCAACCTTAGAGGAAGTTTCTCAAGAAGTCTTTAGGCCAGCAGAGCTCTATGTTTCTGGAGTGTTTACCCTCTCCCTTACTTTTGGAAATTGTTCTACCACCTCCAGTGTTGTGAACTCCTGAACAATTTTTATTAAACATATGTATTTACAGATTTTCTAACTCCTCTCCTCTAATTGTGTCTTACTTGGATCGATGGTTGTGTCAAGGCTTTGTTCTGAATGAGAGTGGGAAGAATTTTGTGTAGCACATGTTTGCATGCACATTAGATTCATTTTCCTATTTTCCATTTGAAATACTGAATCCCTGACACTAACCAATACCCTACTAGACTCTGACTACTAATCCTAATATTATGGAGAAAAAGAAACGTAACTGAATAGAAATGCAAGCCTTTCATATGAAGCATGGTGTATACTTGGATTTGCCTTCTGCTTTATCAAGAGGATGTATTATAAATCTAGTCAACTTTTCTTTGTAATATTTCTTCATGAGTTCTTAAAGTTAACACATATGAAAATTCCTGTCTCCCTTTCTCTGAAGCCTATTCAGCACATGTATCTTTTTATGCATATATAGTATCTTACCTGATATCACACGTACATTCTTGTGAGCTCACTGACTTTGGTATATAAAAATTGTGAGAAGAGATGACTCCCCCTAAATACTGATGGAACTCAAAATTCAACCTGTGGGTGAGCTTTCTAGTGAAAAACATTAGACATAATTAACATAAATCCATGATCAACAAAATGAATATTTTTGGATATGTGGATGAATTATAATTCATGATGAATTTCGATTGGCATATATATTGCTGCATATCAATGTGTGTGCGTGTGTGTGTGTGTGTGTGTGTATATATATATATATATATATATATATATATATATATATATATATATATTTTCTCCAGATTTTCCAAAATATGAAATATGTGTGTCTTATTATACACTCCTTAAATTAATTCAAGTTTCTGTATGTGTATTTATTAACAACATTTCACAAGATTAATCTCAGAAATACTCAACCACCTGAAATACATATTGGTTTTCTAGTACTGAAAACTAATTTCAGTGATAGGTGCTTAGAAATCCTAATATTTCTACAGTAACTGACCCAGTTTAACATCAATGCAAGTAGATTCCAATGGAACATGATGTGTATTTTGATGTTCATTTTTATTCAACATTTGTACATTACAATTTCTTCAGTTTATGGACATCATAAGATATACTTTCTTATCCACAAGTTCACAAATGTATAGGTATTTATAGGCATTTGGTTTACTTTCAATCACTTCCTACTTCAGAACACATGTATTTCTCCATGTTGCTTTACTGGTCTTTTCACTAGACTTATTTCAAAACACATTATTTTCGATTGCATGATCATTTTTGAAACAAAACTCACACACTCTTCATGATAAACTGTAACCAGAATATTACCATTTGATATATAACTCGTTTGAATGAATGTATATATATAAGATTTCCTATATATTTTCAGAGGTAAATTCAATCCATTATTTAAACTTGGAACCAGTTATATACTTTATTCACAATATGGTCTATTCATGCATCATCTCTATAATCATCAACACGGGGGTACACCTATTTGTATCCTCAGTACTAATTTATAAGTTTTCAGAATTTTGCTCCCCGTAATGGTGGAAGAAATACTCATGTCACCTGATCTACATATACATTTTATCACAGTAGTATTCTGGACACAAAATGCAAAGGTCACACTTATGATTGTGCCAAAGCCTAAATGGAAAGTGAACATGGATTACTAAAAACATGCATGTCCATTTTGCCTAATGCTCTCAAATATCAATCCTATTGGTGAGTACATATTTGTTTCTAAGATAATATATTCAACCTCAACCCTCTTGAAAATATCTAATACTATCACTGACTTTATACTTTGCATGATTTCCAAATGTCCCTATTGATATCTGCTTTCCTACATATTTTCCCCAGTTCATCATTGTGATGGTCTCTTCACATGTGCTGACATTCACATTCACTCTCTAACTGAAACCCTATTGTTAAAGAACTTTTTTCCAATTCCTAGACTCACTCTTCTTCTTAAACATACTGACTATCTTCCTAATCCTACAGACTATCCCTTTTTGACTGGATGTTCTCTTCTACATTCAATCATCCGAGGTACCCGGTCCTATGCCATTGTGTATCGATTTATCTGAGACCTCGGTGCAGAACATAATTCAAGCTAATTATCTCAATCAAGGGCCCAATGCCTTCCTAGGCTTCAAGTCGTTCCTAGATCTCTGTTCTCATACATATATTTCACGTCTATATTCTTCTAAATATCACAGATACCCAATACCATTATTCATCCAGCAGAATGATTCCTAACTCAAATCAAACATGCTTTTAACCCTAACCATACACTGTTCACTCTATCTCACTTTACAGAAGAGCAGGGACAGAGTTGGTCTTACAATACAGGAAGCTAGAGGATCTTCCACCAGCTGAGAACCTCAGAAGTCCATGCAGAAATAATCCCTTGAGAAGATGTAGTCAGCTATGAAGGACCTGAGACAGCAAAAGTCATCTTGCATGGCACACAACCCGGTCAGGATGAAAGGATGTGTCTGAATCAGCCTCTCTCTTCTTAATGTAGTGAAGAAGGACAAAACCAAGCCTGGGTGGAGAGCTGTTCCCAGGTACTTATGGTTTCTATACCATTCTAACTTGTGAAAGTGTCACAGGAAGTAGGCAAAGCCTCGATCTCAGAGAGCATACGAAGCAACTGTTAGGACAAAGTGGTGGCCAAGGCAGTGACCTCATTCAGTTCCTGAAGAAAGTGACCTCACCTACTTCCTTCGTTATGAGACTCTCTGAATTTAGGATCCAGGAAGCCAGGACCCCATTACCAGTACCAGTACCAGTCCCAGTGAGCTCACTTGTTTGGATTTACCAAAGAGAGAGTCAGTCTTTCTTGGGACCTACTAATGTGAGCGTGGCCAAATGCCAGGATAGCTCTTAAGAGGGGCCTTAACTGAGAGGACAGAAAGTGGCTCACCGCTGGCTCCTGACAACTTCACAGAGTTGTCAAAGGAGACCAGATCTATGACAGGAAATGCCATTGTTGAGAAATATGGCCTACCAGTCAGAGGACACTCCGGATAGTCACAGACCTACTTGGGGGAAAAGGTGCCTTGGTGTGTGTGGACGACAGTTTGTGGTTTTGTCTCATGTTCTGAGAATAGGTAAAAAAAAAAAAAATGTCGGTTTGTTTGTTTTGGAGTGGAATGTTTCCAATAAGTCTTTGACAAGGCGAGTGTTTCTATGTCTGTGTATCCCCCTGTCTCCATGGTTGTAGATATTAGAAAAAAGAATGCCACAATGGGTGTGTCCTGTCTAGGACAAAGCTTCCCAGCATTCATCTTGCCCAATTTATGAATGGACTGCAGCTTGCCTTATCCATGGGCAAGACCTACTATGATCCTAAATTCCTGTATTCGTCCTGAATTTTGGCCACTCTCCATAATAGTCTCATGGTTTTGTGTCCAAGATATATATCACCTCAAAGCTCTGTGACATGGCCATGTACTGGATAGCTGAAGGGAATGGCGAGCATCTCAGAAAACTCAGATATCAGTGTGACCAGGGAGTCTCAGTGGAAAAACCCTGCTTTGGGCCTTTTGCTTACCTATTCTTCTGTTGTCCTGAATGTCAGGAAGGTCTTTGCCTAAGGCCAACCCTTTGTGAAGCCTGATGAAAACAGTTTTCAAATGGAAATGAATGAGCATCACCTGTGGCTCTTTGCTTAATTGCTTTGGAAAGGTATGTGACTGAATCAGCCTCCTGGCCCTGTGTGAGGCTGTGGCTTAGATTCTCTGCACCTAATCGATCTAAAGAAAGATCCCATGTGTGCATCCAAAACCAAAATGGCCAAAAGAGCAATCATTGTGGATTAAGTCTCTCACCTTCCTCTGTAAGGTTCCTGAGTTACATCAGTGAGAATAGGGATCCTTTGGGTCAAATGAGTTCTTCAAAGCCCTGCAGATTCTAGCCCATAGATGCTTGGGTTTTCTCATGACTCCAATTCACATAAAGAATCCAAACCCCACAGTCAGTAGGCCTCAGATTGGAGAAGTGGAGCAGTATTAAACACAAGTCTATTTGATCACTCCTGGTTCACAGGAAGGGTGTCCAGACCACCCTGACTTTAGGCAAATTAGGGGCAAGGGAGCTTTTTTTGGACACTGTCTTGGACTGCGCCCCTCATGGAAACTTCCAGGCACAGGTTATGATGAGTGTATATATAGAAGAAGATGAGTGCCATGTGGGAGTGTTTTGGTTTTAATTGTGGTCATTTGTGTGGCAGTTGGAAGAGATGCCTGGGTCAACCTGTGCTTGAACTCTGGTGTGATTCCAATTAGAGACTGAGTTCTGGAACTGACCTCAGAGAAGTATTGCCATAAATTATGTTGGTATTTTAGGAGGCCACGCATGAGATTTGCCCTTGGAAACTGAGATCTATGCCCATTTTCGCTTTCCACAGATCACTGGGAATCTCAGCAAGGATATCACATGATTTTATTCTGAAAGTCTTGGCATGTATAGTTGAGAGTCTTAACACATATGTACCTCACATTGTAGACCTCAATGGCCCTGGCTTCATGTGACCTTTTGGCAACTCTTTGGAAAGCCTTGCCTGTGAGAGTTCTCCAGAGATTTTATTGCAATGAGATTCCTCACTATTTACAGGTTCCTGTATAAATTGAAACCCCCAGTGCCTCCAACGTTATCCTTGAAAAATGGCTAGATAAATATCATGAAATTTTTAAAATTCCCATGATCAGGTGGCACTGGAGAACCTTTGGATGTCCTGTTGCTGATCATGAGTGTACCAGACCCTGCCTTAATTCACTGGGTTTCATGAAAATGGTGTAGAACAGAGATGCCAGAAATTTGGACCCTGTCGAGTAGGGGGCCTAGAGCAGTGGAGTGTAGGTGTGTGAAAAAACATCTGTGGTGGGACCACGTGGATCTGCCATTGGCTTTCAAATGACTTGTGACTGACATGGTGAACCCAGCAGACCCTTATATGTAAAGGCATCTTGTTATATGGAGAGGGTTCAGGGCAATGTTCAGAATCAGGTTGCTTTGGTCAAGGTGGAAAGCTATGTGGATAGAAGCGTGGTTGGTGCATTCTCCTGCAGACCCTGACCCACCACACGTGAGAGTCCTCCCTCCAGAACTGTGTCCCAGTTGTACTCCTTGTATTTCGTGAAGCCAACACCAAACTCCCAGTGCAGCAGTAAGAAACACCATGAAAAGTGGAGGATGACCAAATGGCTTCACAGTCCACACAGGTAGATACTTAGACACCAGTGGCCACAGTTTCCTAAAAAGAGAAAATTAAGAACTGCTGCCTCATGTTCACTAGAAAATAAGGAAGCATGTCCTCCATGTCACATAGATGCAGACCCAGAATTGGTAGTCTCACTACCAAGGACGCTAAAGCTCCTGACAACAACGTATATTTCAAGGGCCCAACCTCAGAGGCAGTTTATCAAAAAGTAATTAGGCCAGCAGAGCTCCAAGTTTGTGTAGTGTTTACCCTCTCCCTTACTTTTGGAAACTGTTCTACCACCTGCAAGTTTGTGAACTCCTGATCATTTTCCTTTCCACATATGTAATCACAGATTTTCTAACTCTTCTCCACTAATTGTGTCTTAGTTGCTGCGAAGGTAATGTGAAGGCATTGTTCTGGATGAGAGTGGGAAGATTTTTGTGTAGAACATAATTGCATACACATTAGATTCATTTTGCTATTTTCCATTTGAAATACTGAATCCCTGACACTAACCCATACCGTACTAGACTCTGACTACTAATCCTAATATGAGAAAAAGAAACCTAACAGAATACGAATACAGGCCATTCATAGGAAGCATGGTGTATACTTTAATTTGCCTTATTCTTTATCAATGGTATGTGTTATAAATCTAGTCAATTTTTCATTGTAATATTTCTCCATGAGTTTTTAAAGTTAACCCATTTGTAAATTTCTGTCTCCCTTTCTCTGTAGCCTATTCAGCACATGTATTATTTTAGGCATATTTAGAATCCTACCTGGTATCACATGTACATTCTTGTGAGCTCACTGATTTTGGAAGATACAAATTGTGAGAAGAGATCACTCCCCCTAAATACTGATGGAACTGGAATTCAACCTGAGGGTGAATTTCCTAGATGAACAACATAATACATAAATCCATGTTCATTAAAATGAATATATTTGGATATGTGGATGATATATATTTCATGATGAATTTCGATTGTCATATATATTGCTACATTTTAATGTCTTTGAATGTGTGTTTCTATCTATGTATCTATCTATATATCTATTTCTCTCTCTCTCTCTCTCTCTATATATATATATATATATATATATATATATATATATACTCTCCAGATTTTTCAAAATATGAAATATATGTGTCTTATTATACACTTCCTAAATTCACTCATGTTTCTATATGTGGATTTATAATCAACATTTCACAAGATTTTTCTCAGAAATATTCATCCACCTGAAATACATATTTATTTCCTAGTACTGAAAACTAACTTCGGTGAATGGTGCTTACAAATCCTAATATTTCTACAGTAACTGACCCAGTTTAACATGAATGCAAGTAGAACCCTATGGGACATGATGTATATTTGAAGGTCATTTATATTCAACACTTGTACATTACTATTTCTTCAGTTTATGGACATCAAAGGATATATCATTTCATCCACAAGTTCAAAAATTTGTAGGCATTTGGTTCACTTTCAATCACTTCCTGCCTCAGAACACATGTATTCCTCCATGTTTCTTGACTGGTCTTTTAATGAGACTTCGTTCCAAACACATTATTTTCAATTTCCATAATCATTTTTGAAGCAAAACTCACACACTCTTCGTGATAAACCATAATGCTAATATCAAAATTAGGTGTATAACTGATTGGAAGGAATGTACATATATCAATATAAGATTTTCTATATATTTTCAGATATCAATTCAATCCATTATTTAAAGTTGGAACCAGCTATGTTATTCATTTACAGTATTTTCCATTATGTCATCTTATCCATATTCATAGACACAGGGTACACCTTTTGTATCCCCAATACTAAAGTATAAGTCTTTAAATTATTGCTTCAGAAACGTTGGAAGAAATACTCTACTCACCTGACATACATATACATTTCATCTCAGTGATATTCCTGACACAAAATTCAAGGGTCACACTTATGATTGTTCCAAAGCCTAAATTGAATGTGACCATGTATTACTAAAAACATTCATGTCCTGGTTCTCTAATGCTCTCAAATATCATTCCTATTGGTGACTACATATTTGTTTCTTCCTAAGATTATATATTCAACCTCAACCCTGTTAAAAATGTCTTTTCCTGTCACACACACTTTGTACTTTGCCTTATTTCCTAATGTCTCTATTGATACCTGCTTTCCTACACCTTTTTTCCAGTTCATCATTGTGAATGACTCTTCAGATTTGCTGACATTTACATTCAATCTCTAATAAAACCCCTTTGCTAAAGAACTTTTTGTCCAACTCCTAGACTCAATAAAATGGGTTGCTCAAAGCCCTGCAAAAGGTAGCCCATAGGTGCTTGTGTTTTCTCATGACTCCAATTCACATAAAGAATCTAAACCCCACAGTCAGTAGGCCTCAAATTGGAGAAGCGGAGCAGTATTAACGGCAGGCCTATTGATCACTCCTGGTTAACAGGAAGGGTGTCCAGGCCACCTTGATTTTGGGCAAATGAGGGGCAAGGGAGCTTGTTCTGGACACTGTTTGGGCTGTGCCCATCATGGAAAGCTCCAGTTAGAGGTTATAATGAGTGTCTATATGGAAGCAGATGAGGGCCATGTGGGAGTGTTTTGGTTTTAATTGTGGTCATTTGTGTTGTGGTTGGAAGAGATGACTGGGTCCACCTGGGGTTGAACTCTGGTGTGATTCCCCTAAGATACTGAGTTTTGGAAATGACCTCAGAGAAGTATTTCCATTAATTGTGTTGGGATATTAGGAGGCCACACATGAGCGTCGCCCACGCATGAAAGTAGGCCTCAAATTGGAGAAGCATAGCTTTTTGTCCAAATCCTTTACTCATTCTTCTTTCTAATCCTACAGTCTATATTCCTAATCCTACTGACTATACCTGTTTGACTGGATGTTCTCTTTGACATTCAATCATCCAAGGTACAAGGTCCTGTACCATTGTATATCGATTTATCTGAGACAACTCTGCAGAACATAATTCAAATCTAAGTATCACAATCAAAGGCCCAGTGTTCTTCTGGGCTTCAAATCTTACCTAGGCTTCTGTTTGCATACTTATATTTTACCTATATATCCACGTTAAGTAAAATGAATATTTTTGGTCCTGTGGATGATATATATTTCATGATGAATTTTCTACTCACCTAATATACATATACATTTCATCTCAGTAATATTCCTGACACAAAATGCAAGGGTCACACTTATGATTGTATCAAAGCCCAAATTGAATGTGACCATGTATTACTAACAACATCCATGACCTGGTTCCCTAATGCTCTCAAATATCATTCTTAATCGTATAATAAGACTACATATTTGTTTCTTCCTAAGATTATATATTCAACCTCAACCCTGTTAAAAATGTATTTTCTTATCACACACCTTGTAATGTACCTGATTTCCTAATGTCTCTATTGATATCTGCTTTCCTACACCTTTTCTCCAGTTAATAATTGCGAATGACTCTTCACATGTGCTGACATTGACATTCACTCTCTAACTGAATCCCCATAGCTAAAAAACTTTTGGTCCAAATGCTTTACTCCCTATTCTTTTGAAACCTACGAACTATCTTCCTAATCCTACCGACTATCCCTGTTTGAGTGGATGTTCTCTTCTACATTCAATGATCCAAGGTACAAGGTCCTAGGCCATTGATTATCTATTTATCTGAAACATCTGTGCAGAACGAAATTCAAAGCTAAGTATACCAATTGAGTGCCCAATGACCTTCTGGGCTTCCAATCGTTCCTAGATTTCTGTTTTCATATTTATGTTTCACCTCGATAGTCTTATAAATATCACAGGTTCCGAATACCATTATTCATCCAGCAGAATGATTCCTAACCCATATCGAACATGTTATTAACCCTAACCATACACTGTTCCCTCAATCTAACTTTACATAAGAGCAGGGAAAGAGTTGGTCTTACAATACAGGAATGTAGGGGATCTTCCACCTGCTGAGAACCTATAACGTCCATGCAGAAATGATCTCTGTACAAGATGTTGGCAGCTATGAAGGACCAGAGAGAGTAAGAGTCTGGTCAGGATGAAGGGTTGTGTCTGAATCAGTCTCTCTCTTCTTAATGTAGAGAAGATGGACCAAAGAAGGCCTGTGTGGAGAGCTGTTCCCAAGTGCCTATGGTTGATATAGCATTCTAACTTGTGAAAGTGTCACAGGAAGTAGGGGCAGCCTCAATCTCATGGGACCCTTGGAAGCAAGTGTTAGGACAATGTGGTTGCCAAGGCAGTGACCTCATTCAGTTTCTGATGGAAGTGACCTCACATCACTTCCTTGATGATGGAACTCTCTGAACATGGGATCCAGGAAGCCAGGCACCCAGAGCCAGTCCCAGTTTCAATCCCAGTGGTCTCACTTGTTTGGATTCATCAAGAACAGAGTTAGTCTTTCTTGGTACCTACTGATGTGAGGATGGCCAAATGCCAGGAAAGCTCTGAAGAGCGGCCATTCCTGAGAAACCAGGTAGTGGCTCGCCACTGGCTCCTGTCAACTTCATAGAGTTGCACAAGGAGAACAGATCTGAGACAGGACAGGCCATTTTGGAGGAACATAGTATGGTCCATCAGTCAGAGGACCTCCGGATAGTCACAGACCTTCTTGGGGGAAGGATTTGCCTTTGTGGGTGTGTGTGTGTGGGTTTGTGTTTTTTTGTCTCATGCTCTGAGAATATGTAAGAAAGGTGATTTGTTTGGTTTGGAGTGAACTGATTCTAGTAAGTCGTCTGACAAGGCGAGTGTTTCTGGGTCTGTGTATTCCACTGTGTCCGTGGTTGTAGACATTAGAAAAGAGAATGCTTCAATGGATGTGTCCTGTCTAGTAGAAAGCTTCCCAGCATTCATAATTCCCAATTTATGAATGAACTGTGGCTTTCCTTATCCATGGGCAATCCTGATATCTTCCTAAGTTCCTGTTTTCTTTCTGAATTCTGGCCACTCTTCCGAATAGGCTCATGTTTTTGTGTCCAAGATATGTACCACCTCCAAGCTCTGTGACATGGCCATGTACTGGATAGCTGAAGGGAATTGCGAGCATCTCAGAAAACTGAGATATCAGTGTGATCAGGAAAGTCTCAGTGGAGAAACACAGCTTTGGGCTGTTTTCTTACCTATTGTTCTGTTGCCCTGAATGTCAGGAAGGCCTTTGCCTCAGGCCCCAATTTGGGAAGCCTGAAGAAAACAGTTTTCAAATGGAAACTAATGGGAATCACCTGTGGCTCTGTGCTTAATTGCTTTGGAATGGGATGTATCTGAATCAGGCTCTAGGTCCTGTGTGAGGCTGTGGCTTAGATTCTCAGCACATAATGGATGTAAAAAAAGATCCCATGTGTGAATCCAAAACTAAATTAGCCAAAAGAGCAGTCATTGTGGAAGAAGTCTCTCGCCTACCTCTGTAAGGTTCCTGACCTCAATCAAGGGTGAATAGGAACCTTTGGTTCAAATGAGTTCTTCAAAGCCTTGCAGAGGCTAGCCCATAGGTGCTTGGGTTTTCTGCAAAATCCAAATCACATAAAGAATTTATAACTGACTTTCAGTAGGACTCAAACTGGAGAAGCAGAGCAGTATTTACAGCAGGCCTATTTTATCACTCCTGCTTCCCCGGACGAGTTTCCAGGCCACCCAGACTTTAGGCAAATGAGGGGCAAGGGAGTGTATTTTGGACACTGTCTTGGGCTGCGCCCCTCATGGAAACCTCCAGCCAGAGGTAATAATGAGTGTCTATATGGAAGAATATGAGGGCCATGTGGGAGTGTTTTGGTTTTAATTGTGGTCATTTGTGTGGCGGTTGGAAGAGATGACTTGGTCCACCTGGGCTTGAACTCTGGGGTCATTTCCCTTAGAGACTGAGTTCTTGAACTGACCTCAGAGAAGTATTGCCAAGAATTGTCTTGGGATTTTAGGAGGCTTCGCAAGAGAGTGGCCCTTGGACACTGAGATATAGACACAGGGTGGCTTTTCACACAGCACTGTGAATCTGAGCCAGGATATCACATGATTTTATTGTGAAAGACTTGGCAGCCATAGATGAGAGTCAAATCACACATGGACGGCAAATTGTAGACATCAATGGGCCTGAATTCATGTGATCTTTTGGCCACTATTTGGGAAGACTTGCCTGTGAGAGTTCTCCAGAGATTTTATTGAAATGAGCTTCCTCACCATTTAATGGTTCCAGAATGAATTGAAACACACAGTGCCTCCAACTTCATCCTTGAAAAATGGCTAGATAAATACCATGAAATTTTTTAAATTCCCATCACCAGGTGGCACTGGAGAAACTTTGGATGTCCTGTTTCTGATCATGAGTATATAATACAGTGCCTTGATTGACTGGTTTTCATGAAAATGGTTCAGAACAAAGATGTCAGAAAGTTGAAGACTGCTGAGGAGTGGGCCCAGAGCTGTGGGGGGAAGGTGTGTGATAAAACATCTGTGGTGGGGCCATATGGATCTCCCATTGGCGTCCAAATTGCTTGTGACTGACGTGGTGCAGCCAGCAGACCCTTATATGTAAAGGCATCTTGTTATATGGAGAGGTTTCAGGGCAATGTTTAGAATTAAGGTGCTATGGTCAAGGGGGCAAGCTATGTGGGATAGAAGCCTCGTTGGTGCATTCTCCTGCAGACCCTGACCTACCACACATGGCAGAACTCCCTCAAGCACCAGGTAACAGTTGAATTCTATGTATTTCATGAAGCAATACCAAAATCCCAGTGCAGCAGCAAGAAACACCACGAAAAGTGGAGGATGACCAAATGGCTTCACAGTCCACATGTGGATACACTTAGCCCCCGTTTCCACAGTTTACCTACAAAGAGAGAATTCAGCACTGCTGCCTCATATTCAGTGGAAAATAAGAAACCATGTCCTCCAGGTCAGATCGATTCAGACCCAGCTTTGATGGTCTCATTACAACGGAAGCTAAAGCTCCAGACAATAATATATATTTCAAGTGCCCAACCTACGAGGCAGTTTCTCAAGAAGTCTTTAGGCCAGCAGAGCTCCATGTTTGTGGAGTGTTTACTCTGTCCCTTACTTTTGGAATCTCCTCTACCACCTCCAAGTTTGTGAACTCCTGAGCATATTCCATCCCAGTTATTTATTCACAGATTTTCTAACTCTACTCCTCTAATTGTGTCTTTCTCTGGGTGATGGTAATGTCAAGGCATTGTTCTGGATGAGAGTGGAAAGATTTTTGTGTACCACATATTTACATACACATTGTATTCATTTTCCAATTTTCCATTTGAAATACTGAATACCTGACACTAACACCTACCTTGGTAGACTCTGACAACTAATCCTAACAAGATGGAGAAAAATAACCCCCCCCCAAAAAAAATACAAGCAGTTCAGAACTGGAGGCATGGTGTATAGTTGGAATTGTCTTTTGCATTATATAGGATAGGAGATATAAATGTAGTCAATTATTTGTTGAAATAGTTCTCCATGTGTTTTAAAGTTAACAAATATGTGAATTCCTGTCTCCCGTTCTCTGTAGCCTATTCAGCACATGTATTTTTACATGCAATTATAGAATCTTACCTTATACCACACGTACATTCTTGTGACGTGGCTGACTTGGCAGATACAAATTTTAAGAGTTCACTCTTCCTAAATGCTATTGGAACTGAAAATTCAACCTATGAGTGAGCTTCCTTGTTGAATAACATTATACATAAATCCAGGTTCAAGAAAATAAGTATTTTTGGATCTCTGGATGATATACATTTCATGGTGAATTTCAATTGGTATATATTATGTTATTTTTAATGTCTGTGTATGTTTGTTTGTGTGTGTGTGTGTGTGTGTGTGTGTGTGTGTATATATATATATATATATATATATATATATATATATATACTCTCCAGATATTTTAAAATATGAAATATGTGTCTTATTATACACTCCCTTAACTCATTCATATTCAAGTATGTGGATTTATAATCAAATTTTCTCAAGACTTTTCTCAAAATATTCATTCTCCTTAAATACATATTTGTTTCCTAGTACTGAAAATTAACTTTAGTGAATGGTGCATAAAAATCCTAATATTTCTACAGTAACTGACCCAGTTTAACATCAATGCAAGTAGATTCCTATGGGACATGATGTGTATTTTGATGTTCATTTTTATTCAAGACTGCTACATTACTGTTTCTTCAGTTTATGCACATCATAGGATATATTTTCATCCACAAGTTCGCAAATTTATAGGCATTAGTTTCACTTTCAATCACTTTCTTCGTCAGAACACATGTATTCCTCCATGTTTCTTGACTGGTCTTTTGATGAGACTTCTTTTTAAACACATTATTTTCAATTTCCATGATCACTTTTGAAGCAAAACTCACATATTTTTCATGATAAACTATAATCCTAATATTACCTTTAGATGTATTGCTGGTTGGAATGAATGATGTTATATCAATATAAGATTTCTTATAAGATTTCAGATATCAATTCAATCTGTTATTTAAAGTGGGACCAGTTATATTATTTATTCAAAATGTGGTCTATTCATGCATTATCTCTATATTCATACACACAGGGTACACCTCTTTGTACACCCAATACTAATTTATAGGACTTCAAAACATTGCTCCCAGAATTGCTGGAAGAAATATTCATGTCACCTGATCTACATATACATTCTATGACTGTAATATTCTGGACAAAAAATGCAAAGGTCACACTTGTGATTTTACCAAAGCCTAAAGGGAAAGTGAACATGGATTACTAAAAGCATCCAAGGCCAGGTTGTCTAATGCTCTCAAATGTCAATCCTACTGGTGACTGCATATTTGTTTCTTCTTAAGATTATATATTCAAACTCAACCCTGTTCAAAATGTCTAATCCTATCACTCACTTTATACTTTGCCTGATTTTGTAATATCTCTATTATTAACTGCTTTCCCACATATTTCTCAAAGTTCATCATTGTGACTGAATCTTCATATGTGCTGACATTTACATTCACTCTCTAACTGAAACCCTATTTTTAAAGAAGTTTCGGTCCAAATTCTAAACTCACTCTACTTCCTAACCTACCGACTATCTTTGTAATCCTACCAACTATCCCTTTTTGACTGGATGTTCTCTTCCTCATTCAATCATCCAATTTACAAGGTCCTATGCCATTGTATATGGATTAATCTGAGACATCTGTGCAGAACGTAATTCAACACTATGTATCCCAATCAAGGGCCCAATGCGCTTCTGGGCTTCAAATTCTAGATTTCTGTTTTCATACATATATTTCACCTATATAATCTTATAAATATCGCAGGTTCCCAATACCATTATTCATCCAGCAGAATGAGTCATAACACAAATCGAACATGTTATTAACCCTAACCATACACTCTTCCCTCAATCTAACTTTACAGAAGAGCAGGGACAGAGTTGGTCTTACAATACAGGAATGTAGGGGATCTTCCATTTGCTGAGAATCTTAAAGGTCCATGCAGAAATGATCCCTGAAGAAGATGTAGGCAGCAATGAAGGACCTGAAAGATTAAAAGTAATCTTCCATGGCAAACAACCTGGTCAGGATGAAGGGTTGTGTCAGAATCAGCCTCTCTCTTCTTAATGTAGAGAAGATGGACCAAACCAGGCCTTTGTGGAGAGCTGTTCCCGGGTGCCTATGGGTGATATACAATTCTAACTTGTGAAAGTGTCACGGGAAATAGGGGCAGCATCCATCTCATGGGACCCTTGGAAGCAACTGTGAGGACAAAGTGGTTTCCCAGGCAGTGACCTCATTCAGTTCCTGAAGGAAGTGACCTCAACTAACTTCCTTGTTGATGGAACTCTCTGAACTTCGGATACAGGAAGCCAGGCACCCAGAGGCCAGTCCAAGTCCAACTCCCAGTGGTCAAACTTGTTTGGAATTTCCAAGGACAGAGACAGTCTTTCTTGGTACCTACTGATGTGAGGATGGCCAAATGCCAAGAAGGTCTGAAGAGGAGCTTTTTCTGAGAAAGAAGGTAGTGGCTCACCACTGGCTCCTGACAGCTTCATAGAGTTGGACACAGAGACCAGATCTGAGACAGGACAGCCCATTATGGGGGAATATATTAAGGCCCACCAGTCAAAGGACACTCCGTATTTTCACAGACCTACTTGGGGGTCTGTGTGGGTTTTTGGTTTGTCTCATATTCTGAGTATAGGTAGGAAAGTTGTTTGGTTTGGTTTGGTGTGAATTGTTTCTAGTAAGTCTTTTGACAAGGCGAGTGTTTCTATGTCTGTGTATCCCACTGTGTCCGTGGTTGTAGACATTAGACAAGAGAGCGCATCAATACATATGTCCTGTCTAGTAGAAATCTTTCCAGGATTTATCCTGCCGTATTTATGAATGATCTGCGTCTTGCCTTATGGATGGGCCACTCCTAATATCTACATAAGTTGCTGTTTTCTTTCTGAATTCTGGACAATCTCCAGAATAGGCTCATGGTTTTGTGTCCAAGATATGTACCACCTCCAAGCTCTGTGACACGGCTATGTACTGGATAGCTGAAGGTAATGGTGAGCATCTCAAAAAACTCAGATATCAGTGTGACCAGGAATGTCTCAGTAGAGAAACTCTGCTTTGGGCCTTTTGCTTACCTATTGTACTGTTGCCCTGAATGTCAGGAAGGTCTTTGCTTCAGGCACCCCTTTGAAAAGACTGAAGAGTTTTCAAATGGAAATGTATGGGCATCAGCTGTGGCTCTTTGCTTAATTGCTTTAGAAAGGGATGTGTCTGAATCAGCTTCTTAGCCCTGTGTGAGGTTGTGGCTTAGATTCTCAGCACCTGATAGATCTAAAAAAATCCCATGTGTGCATCTAAAACCAAAATAGCCAAAAGAGCAGTCATTGTGGATTAAGTCTCTTGCCTTGCTCTGTAAGGTTCCTGACCTCCATCTTTGAGGATAGGGATCTTTTGGGTCAAATGAGTTCTTCAAATCACTGCAGAGATTAGGCCATAGGCTCTTGGGTTTTCTCATGACTCCAATTAACAAAAAGAATCTAAACCCCTCAGTCATTAGGCCACAAAATGGAGAATCAGAGCCATATTAACGCCAGGCCTCTTTGATCACACCGGGTTCACATGTAGAGTGTACCTGCCACACTGACTTTAGGCAAATGGGGGCAAAGGACCTTATTTTGGATACTGTCTTTGTCTGTGGCCCTCATGGAAACCTACAGCCTGAGGTTATGATGAGTGTCTATATGGAAGAAGATGAGGGCCATGTGGAAGTGTTTTGGTTTTTATTGTGGTCATTTTTGTGGCCGTTGGAAGAGATGACTGGGTCCACCTGGGCTTGAACACTGCTGTGATTCCCCTTAGAGACTGAGTTCTGGAACTAACCTCAAAGAAGTATTGCCATGTATTGTGTTGGGATTTTAGGAGGCCAGGCATGAGAGTCGCCCTTGGAAACTGAGATCTAGGCCCAGGGTAGCTTTTCACAGAGCACTGGGAATCTCAGGAAGGATAGCAAACGATTTTATTCTTAAAGAATTGGCAGCCATAGTTGCAAGTCAAAACACACATGGACCACACATTGTAGACCTCAAATGCCTGGCTTAATGTGACCTTTTAGCCTGTCTTTGGGAAGCCTTGCCTGTTAGAATTCTCCTGAGCTTTCATTGAAATGAGCTTCCTCTCCATTTAATGGTTCCTGAATGAATTGAATTCCACAGTGCCTCAAACTTCATCCTTGAAAAATGGATAGATAAATACCATTGAATTTTTGAAATTCCCATGACCAGGTGTCACTGGAGAACCTTTGGATGTCCTATAGATAATCATGAGTGAACCAGACAGTGCCTTGATTGACTGGGTTTCATGAAAATGGTGTAGAACAGAGATGCCAGTAATTTGGAGCCTGCTGAGTAGTCAGCCTAGAACAGTGGTGTGCAGGTGTTTGTTAAAACATCTGTGGTATGGTGATGTGGATCTGCCATTGGCTTCCAAATGGTTTGTGACTGACATGGTGCAGCCCCCATACCCTTGGATGTAAAGGCATCTTGTTATATGGAGAGGTTTCAGGGCAATGTTTAGAATCAGACTGCTATAGTCAAGGGGGCAATCTATGTGGGATAGAAGCCTGGTTGGTGCACTCTCCTGCAGATCCTTAACCACCACATGTGACAGAACTCCCTCCAGCACTCTGTTCCAGTTGACGTCCTCGTATTTCGTGAAGCAAATACCAAACTCCCAGTGCAGCTGCAAGAAACACCACAAAAATTAGAGAAAGACCAAATGGCTTCACAGTCCACACTGGGAGACAATTAGCCCCCAAATGGCAACAGTTTACCTACAAAGAGAGAATTCAGCCCTGCTGCCTCATGTTCATTGGAAAAAAAGAAACCATGTGCTCTAGGTCACATAGATGCAAACACAGCTTTGATGGTCTCACTACAAAGGAAGAAAAAGCTCCTAACAACAACATATTTTTCAAGTGCCCAACCTCAGAGGCAGTTTCTCAAGAAGTGTTTAGGCCAACAAAGCTCCATGTTTGTGGAGTTTTCACCATGTACCTTACTTTTGGAAACACCTCTACCATCTCCAAGGTTGTTAACTCCTGAGCATTTTCCATTCCAGATGTGTATTCAGAGATTTTCTAACTCTTATCCTGTTATTGTGTCTTACTTGGGGTGAAGGTAATGTCAAGGCATTGTTCTGAATGAGAGTGGGAAGACTTTTGGGTAGCACATATTTGCATACACATTGGATTCATTTTCCAATTTTCCATTCGAAATACTGAATCCCTGACTGTCAGAGGTAGAAGGAATTCTCCTTCAAAGAATAGCCAGACACTTACAAGAAACAGCCACCAGGAGACATCCTGTCTGGGAGACATCCTGTAGCCATCTGTCTCCCTGAGACATCCTGCGGCCATCTGTCTTCCTGAAACTTTCTGAGGTTATCTCACCTTGTGAAGACATCTAGAAATAAGAGAGATTTCCCACATCCAGCATATAAATACCCCTGTGTTAACAATAAAAATTTGCAGCTTGATCAGAACTCCTGTCTTGCTGTCATCTCTCGTGTCTCTTGTCCCTTCATTCCTCCCTATCTAGGTTCGCTGCCCACGTTGATGTGTCCTGCCGGCCGGGACATCTGGCGCCCAACGACTGGGTCTCGAGCCTTTGACTGAGGGGGACCCCGACCTCCTGGAAGACTTTGTCAAGCGGAGCTCGCGATCACAGCAGAAGACACCACCGAGAAACAGATCCAGGAGGAGGTTGGGGATGACACACGCTGAGTGACCCACCATGGGACAAGCAGTTTCGTCACATGATTTGTTTTTGTCAGCCCTCAAGGAGTCCTTCAAGACCTGGGGGCGCGTGTTAAGAAAAAATACTTAAATTTTTTCTTTTCACACAAAGGAGAACTGTGTCCATGGTTTCCCCTTGAAAGGATCATTGATGATAAAAGATGGCTTAGAGTAGGAGACTGTATAAAAGATTATTATGAATCCTTTGCCCAGAAAATGTGCCTGTTCCCACCTTTTCTTACTGGAACTTAATTGATGAAATTCTTAAAAGTTCACCCTTTGACAATGGTACCTTAAAACTTGTCAGGATTGGGGAAGAGACTATGCAACTACCTCTCATTCCCCCTCGGCATGCCCCTCAGTTAGTATAGACATAGACCCTTCTCAGGCTCCCCAGGACCGTGGGACCCTTCCTGATCCCCCTAAAAATACCACCCTAATGAATAAGGCTCCAATAATTACCAACTGCCTTTATCCAGTTTTAAATCCCGGAGACACATTGACCCCTGTGGAGGAGGCTACCTGGGAGAAGGAAGCAGCTCGCTACAATTCAGAAGACCCTCCACCTCTCAGGACCCTGCCACAGCCTATAGGACTTACACATCCACCTCCCTCCTATATACCTACTGCCTTTTGTGCTCTGACCCTTCAGGGTAAAAATGCCCCCCCCCCAGATATTTTTTCCCACTTCCCTTGCCTAACCTGGCTCTCTTGAAAGCATCCTTACAATATAGAAGGGAACAGATCCAACCTTTAAAAGAATTAAGATCGCTTCAATCTGAGCTATGTTCATTAGCCTTAGGTACGGAGTCAGTGCAACTGTCCCACAGCGGTCTAATACAAAGGTGAAGCCACTCCATCGGCCTGTGCTCGCATTCCCAGTCACCACCAGTCAGATAGATAAGCCTGCCCAGGCTGAGGTCAAAGACTTAGATGAGTATCAAGAGGAGGAAGCGAGGAAGTGAATCAAGGAGATCAAGACTCAGAGGATGAGAAGTTCACCCCTAGGCAGGAAGGAACCCAGAGTCTACAAAAAATTAAGCCTGCATTTTCTTGAAAAACTTAAAAAGGCTTGTGCTCACTATGGCCCCACTGCGTGCTACATGTTGCCTTTATTAGAAATCCACAGCACACAATGGCTTACTCCCAATTATTGGAAATTTTTAGACCAAGCTACCCTCAGTGCCAGAGACTTCCTGTTATGGAATGCAGATTTCAAAGAGCACTGTCGGGAAACTGCTCAAAAAATATTAACTAAGGCCTCCTCTAAATCCTGGACTTATGTTAAGCTAGTGGGCAATGAGCCTTTTGACACTAAAATTAAACAGGCACATTTCCCTGCTGGACTTTTGACGCAGATTCAGATGGCTTCCTTATATGCTTGGAGACACCTCCCTCAAAAGGCCTTGGCTACCACTTCCCTGGCAAAAATTTGACAAGGGCCCGGAGAGCCTTATAGCTACTTTGTTCCCTGGCTTAACCTAGCTGCAGAATGCTTGCTTGGACCAAGCCAAAGCGAAAGCACCTTTGTAAAACATCTTGCCTTTGAAAACTTCAACCCGGCATGTCAGGATGTTTTTTGACCACATAAGGATAAAGGGAAACTTTCTGACTTTATTAGACTCTGTGCAGGGGTGGGTGCAGCCCATGCCATGGATCTTGTCCTAGGTGCCGCTTTTACCAAGAACTTTCACAATCCTGGCTCAAATACTTGCTTTACTTGTAAACAACCTCGCCATTTTGCACGCAAGTGTCTGACAGGCAAACAAAGCCTAGGAATAGTGTCTCCTCAAACTGGGGCTAAACCGCCCCAAGCTACCCTTTGCCCTAGATGTGGTAAAGGTCATCACTGGGACAGTGAGTGTAGATCTAAGACAAATGCCCTCAGACAGCCTATTTCTTTCCTCTTCTTGGGAAACTCCCTGCGGGGCCAGCCCCTGGCCATGACATCTCCCAGGACAAACCCAGGGGCAATAAAATTTGTTCCCTCCCAAACTCCCAACCTACCTCAAAATCCTTCTCCAAAATTGCCTCCCTCAAACTAGCCACCCCTGGCAGTGCAGAATTGGACTTCTGTGCCACCACCGATACTATATTAGACTCAATGCAAGGGCCCCAGATAATACCCACTGGAATTATGGGTCCCCCTCCATCTCATATGTGTGCCTTTATTCTTGGAAGAGCCTCTACTAACTTACAAGGTGTTCATTTCTTCCCTAGCATTAATGATTATGATTTCACTGGAGAAATAAAAATACTGGCCACAGCTATTAATGGAGTTGTGGCCATCGCAGCAGGAACAAGCCTTGCAAATTAATACTCCTTCCCTTTTATCCAGCAGGCACTTCCACCGCCCAAACCTACCGAGGGGGACTGAATCCTTGGGCTCCTCTGATGTATATTGGGTTCAACCCATTTCTCACAATAGACCCACCATATCCTTACTTATTGAAGGAAAAGAATTCCAAGGAATTCTAGGTACTGGAGCTGTTGCCACAATTATTTCTCCAAAATACTGGCCATCAGCTTGGCCCCTCACCCCATCCTTGACTGACCTTAAAGGGATAGGACAGTCAAAAAATCCTCTGGTCAGCTCTAGGGCTCTTCGCTGGACTGATAAAGAGGGTAATAAAGGAATGGTGACTACTTTCGTTGTTCCTGACCTCCCTGTTAACCTATGGGGCCGAGATATTTTGAGTCAAATGGAAGTTATTCTGGCCAGTCCCAATTCCATAGTGACTCATCAAATGCTTCATATCAATTCTGTCCATGGTACAGGCCTTGGGAGACTGAGACAAGGACTGGTTGAGCCTATACAACCCATACAAAAAACAAATACATAGGGACTTGGGTATTCGGATTTTTAGTGTTGGTCCCTGGCTCTCCTGTACCCCATGGAGATAAACTTATTTGGGAGACTCAGACTCTTGTGTGGGTGGATCAGTGGCCCCTTACCCAAGAAAATTTGGAGGCTGCCTCCATGTTAGTGCAGGAAGAGCTGGCAGCCGGCCATGTAGAGCCCTCAACCTCACCATCGAATACTCCTATTTTTGTTATCAAGTAAAAATTAGGCAAGTGGTGCCTTTTACAATATTTGTGTGCCATTAATAAAGTTATGCACCCGATGGGAGCACTACAGCCAGGCATTCACACACCAGTGGCTATTTCCAAAAACTATTGTAAAATGGTTATTGACTTAAAAGATTGTTTTTTTACCATTCCTTTACATCCTGAGGATAGACCCTATTTTGCCTTTAGTCTCCCTTGCATTAATTTTCAGGGCCCTATGCAGAGATTTCAGTGGAAGGTTCTTCCCCAAGGTATGGCCAACAGCCCTAGTCTTTGCCAAAAATACGTTGCTCAAGCAGTACACCTTGTGAGAGAGTGATGGCCACAAATTTATATTTTACATTATATGGATGATTTGTTAATTGCTGCACCTAATACACATGACCATAATAATTGTTACTTGGACCTTTACAAAATCCTCACTAGCTTGGGACTACAGATAGCTCCTGATAAGGTTCAAACACAGAACCGTTATAGCTATTTGGGCCTTAAACTTCAAGATAATCAGATCCAAATTCCTAAGATACAACTACGGTTGGACCATCTTCACATCCTTAATGATTTTCAAAAATTACTGGGCGATATTCAATGGCTATGAATATATTTAAAATTACCCACTTGTGTACATTTGCCCCTTAATGATACTTTGAGAGGTGTTTCCCACCCCTCCTCCCCTCAAAAGCTTACTCCTGAGGCATGGCAGGCATTAAATGAAGTCACAGAAGCCATTGCCCAAAAGTTTGTTACACAAAATTCTTATAACCTTCCTCTGGTTCTGGTTATTTTACACACTCCTCATACACCCACAGGAATATTTCGGCAGTAAAATACACATTTTAAAAATAAAGGCTACTCCTTGCTTTGTGTCCATTTACCCACCACATCCTCCAAGGTTATTACTGTTTATCTTGCTCAGGTAGCTTCTATTATTTTTAAAGGTCGTTTGCTAACTCGACAACATTTTGTCAAAGACCCTGATAATATTTTAATTCCATTTACTAAGGACCAAAACCAATATTTACTACAGACAGAGGATGAATGGGGTATTGTCCTATCAGGCTTTTTGGGAACAATTGATAATCACCTCCCCAAAGACCCCCTTTTACATTTTGTCCAGTTACATCCATTTATTTTTCCCAAAATTACTCAAAAGGCTCCCATTCCTCAATTCCTTACTGTCTTTACAGACGGTTCCAGTAATGGCCGAGCAGTCTTTGTTGTCAATAACCAGCCTACCACCTTTGATGCTGTCTATCATTCAGCACAGTTTGTGGAATTGTTTGCCATAACACAAGTTTTTAAAATATTTTTTTGATAATCCTGTTAATATTTATAAGTACAGTGCCTGCATTGCTCATTCTGTGCCCCTGCTGGAGATTTCACCCACCATTAAGCCTTCTTCCAATGTGGGCTTTCTGTTTCACCAGCTTCAGCAGCTAATTCAGGCCAGACAACACCCATTTTTCTTAGGACACATCAGGGAACACTCTGATCTTCCGAGCCCTCTAATACAATTTAATGCCCAAGCTGATGCAGCAACTCGTTTCATCTTTCCAATTTTTGATGGCTCCATTCAAAAGGCCACGGAGTTACACAATCTTCACCATATAAATTCACAGAGCCTTCGATAACTATGTAAAATCACCAGGCAACAGGCACGAGAAATAGTAAAAGCATGCCCTGGTTGCCCTGTCTTCCTCCCCATTCAACACTTGGGAGTTAACCCCAGAGGATTACTGTCCAATCAGTTTTGGCAATTGGATGTTACTCATTTTTCTGAATTTGGAAAAACCAAATATTACACGTTTCTATAGATACCTTCAGCGGCTTTATTTCTGCATCACCACATTCTGGAGAGGCTATCAAAGAATTCCTTTCTTATCTTGTTTCAGCCTTTTCCGTAATGGGTAAAAAAATACATATTAAAAAAAATAATTGTCCTGCATATACCAGTGCCAAGTTTAAACAGTTTTGTGGTACCTTGCACCTTACCTTAAAGACTTGGCTAACCCGCTTGAAGTCTTCTGCACTTGTATTTACCACTCTCAGGCATCGCCTTAATTGCATTATTTGCCCTTATTTTTCTTTCTCAAGACAATGAAGGCCATTCAGCCGCAGACTGACACTGGCATCTCTCGTCCAATTCTGTTCGCCCACCTGTTATGTGGCGCAATCCCCTTACAAATAAATGGAAAGGCCCAGATTGTGTCCTCCTCTGGGGACGAGGCTCAGCTTGTGTTTTGCACCAAGAGCAAGCAGGCCCTAGATGGTTACCAGAACGCCTGGTTAAACAGGATAATGACTTACATCAACATAGGGACGGAGGTCCTCCCCTTGAGGACAAATTTTCCTCTTTTTAGGATGCAGCCAACAATCTGTGTGAGCATCCTGCTTAAGGCACTTCTGCTGAACAGGTTTGTACATGGAGGCCTTGGTCCTCCACCTTCCAACATCATGGAGTACCTTTTTGGCCCTCCCTGTGAATGCAAGGGAGGATCTTGGACTCAGGCTCCCACTAGTTGGACCCAGACTGCTGACTGCGTGACTAAGGTGGCTTACCTCCGTGCTGAGTTTGACCATAAGCTCGGAGGAGTTCATCAGCCTAAATGGGTATGTGTTATCAAGCCAAAGATTATTCCCCCTAGTACAAGTAAAGCTCTCCAAAATTGTTCTGAAACTTGAATGCATACCCAAGAGATGCATGTCTCTTCTTATGCGTCGGCCTCAATTTGTGTTAACAAGCAGGGAGAACAATTATTTGAAGCCTCCATAACTAAAACTCATGCAGCAGGGGGGACCACTATTCATTATACCCTCGTTCTTTTTGCCCGGGGAGGAGATGGCAAATACACCAAGCTACAGTCACCTGGGTGCCAAGGCCCTGTCGGTAAACCCTCCTGCTGCCCCATTAAGGCACCTACAGGGGTCTCTGATTGTGGAGGATTCACTGATGCTGTCAAGCATCCTCAGATAATCAAACTTTTGAAACCCCAAATCCCTGAGCTCACATATCATCCCTTAATATAGCCTAAATCCCAGCTCCCAGGTTTAGATACCAATACATTAGATACTTTGGAAACTACCTTCTCCTTCCTTAATAATTCCAAGCCCACCCTTGCTGGTGATTGCTGGCTCTCCATGACAACAGGGGCAATCATGCCTATTGCAGTTCTATTAATTCTATCATAGACGATGATAATACATGCCAACCCAGATTTCCTTTTAAAGTACAGCCTATAGGCACTTTTACAATATGTCTTTTAGGCGTGATGCAGAATAATACGTATGATACTGATGTTGGAGTTACTTCCTTTGGAAATTGCTCAACAGTACAAAACTATTCCTCACCCACCACATCTTTGTCCCCCCAATGGCACAGTTTTTATGTGTGGAGGAAACTCGGCCTTCCCCAGGCTTCCAGCAAATTGGACTGTTGGCTGTGTTCTTGCCTTATTACTCCCTCATAAAACTATTGTCCTAGGAGACGAAACTCTATGCATTCCTAGTCTAGACACCTTAGTGAAAAGACACAGGCGGGCAATACAGGCCTTACAACTCCTTGCCAGCCTTCGAATAACAGCTGCTGTGGGCACAGGTACAGCTGGCTTAGTCAGGCAATACACTCTTACCTCGCCTGTCTCAACAACTTATAAATGATGTATAAACTCTATCAGGAACCATTAAAGATTTGCAGAACCTAGTAGACTCCCTGGCGGAAGTGTTTCTTCAAAATAGACGAGGCTTAGATTTGCTGACAGCTAACCAGGGAGGTATTTGCTTGGCCTTAGGGGAACGATACTGCTTTTATGCCAATAAATCAGGCATAGTACGCTCTAAAATTAAGCAGCTTCAAGAAGATCTAGAAAAGAGACGAAGGGAACTTTTTGAAAATCCCCTCTGGACAGGGTTTAATGGATTTCTACCCTACCTTGTACCCCTATTAGGCCCATTGTTGGGTTTACTTTTAATGGTGTCCATAGGCCCCTGCATTATAAACAGGCTGGTACACTTTATTAAAGAACAGATTAATATTTTGGCCTCTAAGCCCATACAGGTCCACTATCATCATCTGGAGATGGAAGACCATGCTGCCAACATTTAAAAGGATGTTCTACCCTTCTCACAGGCTTATTTCTTAAGTTTACATCCCCACAGATCTCATTTTCTTACATAAAACTATAAGTAACAGCTCTGACCAACCATCTTCTGCCATTGCCATAAGGATTCGTCCTCCATGGGCCCCTCCGTTTGGGGGAGGATGCACCCATGGAGTGAGGATGTTAGGCCCTAATAACGGAGGGTGCAGGATGGACTGCAGGAGGATGGATCCACGGATCCCAAAACATAAGACCTCTTAGTGACACGGTCTGGTGCATGGCGGTCGGCATGCTTCCCCCTCAAAGCCGTCTCCTCCAAAAACATGCCAAGGCCACCAAGAAATCTTCTAGTAAACATGCTCTCTCAGATCAGGAGATATTCTAAGGCCTCCTTGAGAAACAGAGCCTCTATCACCCCCTAAAACATTGGCCAGTAAGGTATGGTCATATATTTTATATAAAAAAGGGGAGAGGTCAGGGGCTAGAAGGAAGTTCTCCTTCAAAGAATAGCCTTACACTGACAAGAAGCAGCCCCCTGGGAGATATCCTGCCTGGGAGACATCCCACAGCCATCTATCTCCCTGAGACATCCTGCGGCCATCTGTCTTCCTGAAACATCCTGAAGTTATCTCACTTTCTGAAGACATCCAGCAACTGCCGATAAGAGAGCTTTTCCATCTGCAGCATATGAATTCGAATGTGAGAACAATAAAAGTTTGCAGCATGATCAGAACTCCTATCTTGCTGTCATCTGTCGTGTCTCTTGACCCTCGATTCCTCCCCAACTAGGTTCGTTACCCACGTTGATGTGTCCGGCCGACCGGGACAACTGACACTAACCCATACACTACTAGACTCTGACTACTAATCCTAATATGATGGAGAAAAATAACCCAAACAGAATAGAAATACAAGCAGTTCGGAGGAGGCATGGTGTATAGTTGGACTTGCCTTTTGCATGATATAGGGTAGTTGTAATAAATCTAGTTAATTTTTAATTGAAATAGTTCTCCATGTGTTTTTAAAGTTAACAAACATGTGAATTCCTGTCTCCATTTCTCTGTAGCCTATTAAGCACATGTATTTTTATCTGAACATATCGAATCCTACTTGGAATCACACGTACATTCTTGTGAGGAGGCTGACTTGGCAGATACAAATTATGAGAAGAGATGACTCTTCATAAACGCTGTTGAAACTGAAAATTCAACCTTGGGTGAGCTTCCTAGTAGATCAACATTATACATAAATCCATGTTCAGTAAAATAAATATTTTTGCATCTATGGATGATATATATTTCATGTTGAATTTCGTTTGGCATATATATTGCTACATTTTTTTGTCTGTGTGTGTGTTTTGTATATATATATATATATATATATATATATATATATATATATATATATATATATATATACACACACACACACTCTCTCTCCAGATTTTTCAAAATATGAAATATATGTGTCTTATATACACTCCCTAAATTCATTCATGTTTATGTATGTGAATTTATAATCAACTTTTCACAAGATTATTCTCAGAAATATACATCCACCTGAAATACTTATTTGTTTCCTAGTACTGAAAAGTAACTTAAGTGAATGGTGCATACAATCCTAATATTTCTACAGTGACTGACACAGTTTAACATCAATGCAAGTAGATTTCTATTGGACATGATGTGTATTTTTAAGTTCATTTTATTCAACACTGGTATATTAAATTTTCTTCAGTTTATTCACATCATAGGATATATATTTCATCCACAAGTTCACAAATTTATGGCCATTTGATTCACTTTCAATCATTTCCGGCTTCAGAACACATGTATTCCTCCTGGGTTCCTGAATGGTCTTTTCATGACAGGTCTTTTCAAACACATTCATTTCGATTTCCATAATCATTTTGAAGCAAAACTCACACATTCTTCATGATATACCATAACTCTAATATTACCATTACATGTGTAACTGGATGGAATGAATGATTGTATATCAATATAAGATTTCCTGTATATTTTCTGATATCAATTCAATCCATTATTTAAAGTTTGAACCACTTATATTATTTATTCACAGTATGGCCTATTCATGCATTATCTCTCTATTTATAGACACAGGGTACATCTATTTGCATCCCCAATACTAATTTATTCATCTTCAAAATGTATCTCCCAGAAATGTTGGAAGAAATACTCATGTCACCTGTTCTACATATACATTTTATCACAGTAATATTCTGGACACAAAAAGAAAATGTCACACTTATGATTGTACCAAAGCCTAAATTGAATTGAGCATGCATTACTAAAAAATCCATGTCCAGGTTGCCTAATGCTCTCAAATGTCAATCTTATTGGTGACTACATATTTGTTTCTTCCTAAGATTATATATTCAAACTCAACCATGTTGAAAATGTCTAATCCTATCACTCACTTTATACTTTGCCTTATTTCCTACTGTCTCTATTGATATCTTCTTCCCTACATAGTATCACTGATCATTATTGTGACTGACTCTTCACATGTGCTGACATTTACTTTCACTCTCTACCCGAAAGCCTATTGCTAAAGAACTTTTGTTCCCACTCCTATACTCACTCTTCTTACTAAACCTACGGACTTATGTCCTAATCCTACTGACTATCCATTTTTGACTGGATGTTCTCTTTGACATTCAATTATCCAAGGTACAAGGTCCTATGCCATTGATATTGATTCATCTGAGACAACTGTGCAGAATATAATTCAAAGCGAAGTATCCCACTCAAGGGCCTAATGCCTTTCTGGGCTTCAAATCTTACCTAGATTTCTGTTTTCAAACTTATATTTCACCTGTATATTCTTGTAAATATCGCAGGTGTCCAATACCATTAATCAACTCGTAGAATGAATCCTAACCCAAATAGAACCTGTTATTAACCCTAACCATACACTGTTCCCTCAATCTCACTTTACAGAAGAGCAGGTACAGAGTTCGTCTTACAATACAGGAATGTAGGGGTTCTTCCACCTGCTGAGAACCTCAAAGGTCCATGCAGAAATGATCCCTGGATAAGATGTAGGCAGCTATTGAGGAACTAAGAAAGCAAAAGTCATCTTCCATGGCAAAAACCCTGGTCAGATTGAAGGGATGTGTCTGAATCAGCCTCTCTCTTCTTAATGTAAAGATGGACCAAACCAGGCCTGTGTGGAGAGCTGTTCCTGGGTGCCTATGGTTGATATACCATTCTAACTTGTGACAGTGTCACAGGAAGTAGGGGCAGGCTCCATCTCATGGGACTCTTGGAAGCAACTTTTAGGACAAAGTGATTGTCACGGCAGTGACCTCATTCAGTTGCTGAAGGAATTGACCTACCTAACTTCCTTGTTGATGGAACTCTCTGAACATGGTATCCAGGAACCCAGAGACCCAGAGGCAGTCCCAGTCCCAGTCCCAGTGAACTCAATTGTTTGGATTTACCAAGGACAGGGTCAGCTTTTCTTGGTACCTACTGATGTGAGGATGGCAAAATGACAGGAGAGCTATGAGGAGGGTCCTTTCCTGGGAAAGCAGGTAGTTGCTCACCACTGGCTCATGGCAACTTCACAGAGTTGGAAAAGGAGACAAGATCTGAGACTGTAGAGGCAATTTCGGGGGAACATAGTATGGCTCACCAGTTAGAAGACACTCCATTGAGTCACAGACCTACTTGGGGGAAGGAGGTACCTTTTTGAGTGTGGGTGTGAGTATGTGGTTTTCACATTTTCTGAGAATAGGTAGAAAAGTCGGTTTGTTTGGTTTGGGGTGGACTGTTTCTTTTTTGTCATTTGACAAGGTGAGTGTTTCTATGTCTGTGTATTTTATTGTGTCAGTGGTTGTAGACAATAGTAAAGAGAATGCATCAATGGATGTGTTGTGTCTAGTAGAAAGCTCCCAGCATTCATCCTGCCCAATTTATGAATAGAGAGTGGCTAGCCTTATTGATGTGCAATACCTATTATCTTCCAAAGTTCCAGTTTTCTTCCTGAATTCAGTCATCTATCCAGAATAGGCTCATGGTTTTGTGTCCAAGGTATGTACCACCTCCAAGCTCTGTGAAATGGCCATGTACTGAATAGCTGAAGAGAATGAGAGCATCTCAGAAAACTCAGATATCCGTGTGAATAGGAAAGTCTCAGTGGAGAAACCCTGCTTTGGGCCTTTTGCTTACCTATTTTTCTGTTGCCCTGAATGTCAGGAAGGTCTTTGCCTCAGGTCACACTTTGTGAAGCCTGAAGAAAATAGTTTTCAAATGGAAATGAATGGGCATCACCTGTGACTCTTTGCTTAATTGCTTTTAAAATGGATGTGTCTGAATCAGCATCTTGGCCCTGTGTGAGGTTGTCACTTAGATTCTCAACACCAGATGGATCTAAAGAAAGATGCCATGTGTACATCCAAAACCAAAATGGCAAAAAAATCAGTAATTGTGGATGAAGCTTCTTGCCTATCTCTCTTAGTTTCCGGACATCCATCAAGTGAAAATAGGGATCCCTAGGGTCAAATTAGTACATCAAAGCCCTGTAGTGGTGCTTGGGTTTCCTCATGACTACAAATCACATGAAGAATCTATACCAGACTGTCAGTAGGCCTCAAATTGGAGAAGCAGAGCAGTATTAAGAGCAGGCCTATTTGATCACTCCTGGTTCACAGGAAAGTTGTCCCGGCCACAAAGACTTTAGGCAAATGAGGGGAAAAGGAGCTTATTTTGGACCCTGTTTTTAGATGTGCCCCTCATGGAAACCTCCAGCCAGAGGTTATGATGAGTGTCTATATGGAAGAATATGAGGGCTATGTGGAAGTGTTTTGGTTTTAATTGTGGTCATTTGTGTGGCGATTGGAAAAGATGACTGGGTCCACCGGGGTTTAAACTCTGGTGTGATTACCCTTTGAGACTGCGTTGTGGAACTGACCTCAAAAAAGTATTGCCATTATTTGTGTTGGGATTTTTGGAGGCCACGCATGAGAGTCGCCCTTGAAAACGGAGATGTAGACCAAGGGTGGCTTTCCACAGAACACAGGGAATCTCAGCCATGATAACATATGATTTTATTTTGAAAGCCTTGGCATCCATAGTTGAGAGTCAAAACACACAAGGACCTCTCATTGTAGACCTCAATGGGCCTGGCTTCATGTAACCTTTTGCCCACTCTTTGGGAAGCCTTGCCTGTGAGATTTCTCCAGAGTTTTCATTGAAATGATCTTCCTCAACATTTAATGGTTCCTGAATGAATTGAAACCCACAGTGCCTCCGACTTCATCCTTGAAGAATGCCTAGATAAATATCATGAAATTTTTGAAATTCCCATGACCAGGTGGCACTGGAAAATCTTGGATGTCCTGTTGCTATTTTAAGTGTACCAGACAGTGCCTTAATTGACTGGGTTTTATGATAATGGTGTAGAACAGAGATGTCAGTAAGTTGGAGCCTCCTGATTAGTGGTCATAGAGCAGTGTTGTGCAGGTGTGTGATAAAACATCTGTGGTGGGGCCATGTGGATCTGCCATTTACTTCCAAATGGGTTGTGACTGACATGGTGCAGCCAGCAGAACCTTCTATGTAAAGGCATCTTGTTATATGGAGAAATTTCAGGGCAATGTTCAGAATCAGGTTGCTATGGTCAAGGGGGCAGGCTCTGTGGGATAGAAGCCTGGTTGGTGCATTCTCCTGCAGACTCTGACCCACCACACGTGACAGAACTCCCTCCAGCACTGGGTCTTAGTTGAACTCCTTGTATTTCGTGAAGCAAATACCAAAATCCCAGAGCAGCAGCAAGAAACAGCAATAAATCTGGAGGATGACCAAATGTCTTCACAGTCCACACGAGGAGACACTTAGCACCCAGTGGCCACAGTTTACCTACAAAGAGAGAATTCAGCACTGCTGCCTCATGTTCATTGGAATATAAGAAACCATGTCCTCCAGGTCACATAGATGCAGACCCAGCTTTGATGGTCCCACTAGAAAGGATGCTAAAGCTCCTTAAAACAACATATATTTCAAGTGCCCAATCTCAAGGGAAGTGTCTCAAGAAGTCTTTAGGCCAGTAGAGCTGCAAGTTTTTGGAGTGTTTACCTGTTAGATCAGGACACAAGAAAAGACCACTGACTCCAATAGAAATCAAATTAAATTAAACTTATTATTTCCACTGGCCATGCTGCCTCTCCCTCCGAAAGCAGCGGGAACAAGACAGCAACCCGAGCTTTCCTACAGCACAGCTTTAGAGCCCAGAAAGTTACACAAAATGGGGGTTAGAGATAACAGAACTCTGACAAGCATCACACTAATGGTAGTTTACATTTTTTTTTTTGCTGTAAAATGGAGCCTCAGAGAGGGTTGCTGTCTGGCCAGGGAAGGCAAATATTTATGATATGTCACTAAAGTTTCAAAAAGGGTTGCTATCAGGTCAGAGAGCAAGACATGGGTCAGTTCAAGTCACTGGCAGGCATTCCAAACAGGTTCAGAATTTTCAGTAATTTATGGTAAAGCCAAATTATCTTTTCACGCTTTGTGGCAAGATGGCTCCCAATTTTAATAAAAGATCAGGTTGGGTCTATCATTTTCCCCTTTTCTCTGTGTCCCTTTCAAATCTTTGATAGATTGGGGGAAGAGCACTGAGGAAATTTTAATACCTCAGGTAAAAGTCTCCAAATTTTTAGAACTCACCCAAAACCAGTCTCCCTGATTTTACCTGACTTAATTAATTACTTGTATTGATAGTCTATTCATATTTGGCTCCATTGTTGTAATAAGAGAGGAGTCACCCATTTTGGATTCTTCTGAGCTGAGAGAGGGTGACGTGAGTAGGCATGGTGTGAGGGACATGAGTTGCCTTTTAGAAGTAGTTGAGGGACATGAGTTGCCTTTTAGAAATCAGTTCGTTTTGAAGTCTCATTAAGGAAGAACAGGTTGTAAAGTCATCTGGGGATGGGTTCTTCTATGAGAGAAACAAAAACCATGAGTACTGAATAAATGTTGCAGCAGCTGGAACATGTCACTCTATAGAATTTCCCTCACCGGTCTTTAATTTTCCCAGTTATCAAGACTGTCAACTTAATATTTAACTTTTAGTATTACAGTTGTCCCTCCCCATAAGATACAGTTTAATAATTTAATGTCATCTGATCTTGCAAAATCCTTTTACCAGTATGACCTCTGTGTCTAATAGAGGAAACCTTTAATTCTGATACTGAATGCTGGATAATCGTACTAGCAAACACCAAACTTACCTGTGTAGGTTAGGAATATCTTTAGGCCTTAAACTGAAAATTTCTGCCTCTGGCAGCTCTTCTTGATAGTCTCTTTTAATAAGTATCAGGCATTCCTCTCTGAGAATCCTTCTTTGTAGCCTCCAGTCTTACTTATTTTGGGAGGCTAACATAAAGTGTATACCTTAAAATATTATTATTATTATTATTATTATTATTATTATTATTTAAAATGCCCAGGAATGGCTGTATTTTGGTTTTCATTGTCTTTGCTAAGTGTTTAAGATGAAGAAGTCAAACTGACTTTTGTTTCTATCTATTGTTAACAGTCAGCTGAGCTTTCATGGGAGTCATTCCTGGGGAAACTTGAGAGCACTTTCTCAGTTCTTCTAGAGCCATTTGCGCTAGGTGGGTCCAGGTCTTGCTTGACCATGTGGCTTCCCTGGGAAGCATCAGGGATTTCTCCCTTCTCTGATGACTCTCCTCTTCATAGCAAATTCACTCATTGGCTTTCTGTTCTCCAGTGGTCTCATTAATCTCCCTGATGGGGAGTTTATGTGGCCCAGAGTTGCAAAACTCTTTAGTGAAGTCCCCTGTTCCCTGGATTCAGACTGACTCAGAGGGCAAGAGACAAATATTGTTTTTTTTTGGCCCTTTTCATTTAAATTTAATTTTAAATCCTAATCTTAAAAATCCATCAAATAAATTTTAACATCCTTATATTAAGAGCACTGGGCTTTAATGTCTATAACTTTATTATTATTTATCTTTTTATTAATTGGGATCTGTATTATTCTGTCTGTCTTGTAGGTGATAACTTACTCTCTGAAATTAACCCATGTTTTGTTCTTAAAGCAACACTTCTGTAAAACACTAACAGAGAATCTAGATCACATATAAGGAAATTACAAAATAAAATTTTATCACAAGAGTAAAAATACTTAGTTCGTGTAATAGCTACACTGAATTTTTTGACTGAGTAATACATTATATCCCCTGTTTGAGATCCTAGTTATTTTGACATAAAAAAAGAACTTTTAACATAACTTTAAAGAAATAAAATCTGACCTACTTCTTTTGTAGTCATTCTCACATGTAGTAAGATGGGACACACAGCCTTATCTCAGGTAAGGCAGGGCTCTTTATAAATATTAAGTGTTTTAGTTCTAAAACTGATCTTTATTTTTTAAATATTATTTTACTAAGTTTACATAAATTGTTTGAGGTCACATGAACATTATCTAACAACATATAATATCACTTTTAAAACATGAATTAAAGAAATGCTGAAAGTTTTTAACCTTTACATAGATTAGGCTCTAATTAACATAAAATACATTTAAATTGTTCCCCAATGTAAAAAGTAACATAAAACTTTGCATATCTTATTGGTAACAGGTGAATAAATCCCCAATACATTTTTTACCGTACAACTTCAGAACTAGCTTGATATAATCCTCTTTTAAAATTTTTACCTTACAGACTTGCATACCTGATATGAGCACATTAGTAGCATCACAATTACATTGATGTTTCTACATTAACCAAGTTTAGCTTTTAAAGAAATGGCAATACAGTGCTCTAAAATAACAGTTCTAATTTAATCAGTTGTTTAATTTCTATGGTTGCTTGCTCTAGAAAAAATAAAACTTAATAAACACAATGCTATGGGTAAACTTATGTTTTAAGAAATTTTTGTCTCTTTAACACATGATTGATTTTTACTATCCTTTACAGACTTTAGTCAAACTTATACAGACGTTAGGAAGTCAATAAGATATCTAACAAAAGTACTCATGAATGAGTAATCCCATATCAAATTTACTTTACTTATTTATCAAAATATTAGACAAATGTATTGAAGAGTGTAAACCATTTTTATGTTTAAGGAAAAGTCCTAGAACCAAGGCATATTAGACATTTTGTAGATATTAACATTTTATTAGATTTTTGAATACCTAGAAAAACTTGAAAGCTTAAATTTAAAAACATTTATTTTTATCTGTTTATCCAATTTAATTGAACCATTTAAATCACGTGAATTAAAGACCTTTGGATCCACTTTTTAAAATTTGTTTATATGAGCGCTTTTTTTATGAGTGCTCCTTATATATGTTAATTTGTGTATCATATATATGATATACGGACATATGTATATATAGACATACAACACATAACAAAATTGAGCACACGTAATAATAGTAAAGGCCTTTTAGCTTTTCGCAGGTGAAATCTCCATTGCAATGTTTCAAAAATTCCAAAGTTGGTCAAAGATAGTACTGATCAGAAAAACATTAACCTAGGTCTGTATGATCAAAATCATGAGCTCAAAAAAAAAAAAATAAAGTATCTAAGGAAAAAAATAAGAGTCCTAGAAAAAATGACTGGTCAGTAATTAGTAAATACCATACAATTTACCTTTTTTTTTCTTAGGCCTCAGATCAGTCTCCTAATAATCTTGCAGGCTTCTTTCATTTGCCTTTCAAAATAAATCATGGCTGAGGTCTGGAAGGAGGAAGAAAAAACTGCTATTCTGAGCAGACACCTCAGGCCTAAGGCATTTTAACCATAATTTTCAGGTTTGGATGTTGAAAATTATGGTACAAGTTTAAGATACAATTCACAAAATTTTATATCTTTACATCTTGTTTTGTCAACAGATATCATACTATGATTTACAATACTTGTCCAGATTAATGCTCTGGTGCACAAAGTGACATTTTCCCAGGCTACCCAATTCAAAATTGGTGAAAAAAAAAGACTGAGTGATTGGGAAGTTACTTGCCAACTTGGAATTAGAATTCTTTAGTTTTCCATCCTTAGTATTTAAGTTCTCTGGCATGAATTATCTGAAATCATAAACTAAACAATTACCTAAACCCGACTTTTAACTGCAAGATTGTGCAATGCTTCAAAAACCCATTCAGATACCAGATTGTTACAATAAAACATCATCATTTAGACACACATTCAGCTAAGATCATTCCCCAAAAACAATTTATAATATCAACACATTATTGCACGTGTCTTAAAGGGCCAGAAACAAAGACACAAGACAGACAGAAAGGAGGTCCAGACTGTGGCTGTCAGACAGAACCCTTTAAACCAGAGCAGATAAGAGAAAAATCTCCTACACCAGTGGCACCATAGATGTCAACAGGGGGGGACCAGATGTTTTAAAAGAGGGGCAACCTGAAATGTACAATCAAGGGTCTCCATGGTGACTTTAATGCATTTAGTGTCCTCTTTTTCTTTTTCTCTTTTTTAGAAGACAGAGGTGGCATAATCCTTACAGTGCAGGGAAGAAAGGAGGGAATTCCCTGAAGCAACAGGGATTCGGCAGCTGCTGGGAGTCCCTCAGTCCCTCCTTTTACTTACAGGATCAGCTACTCTGGTTTGGATCCACCCCAAGCATGCTACATTTACTTTACTAACATTTAAGTAGTCAGTTCTAAAAAAGTTCCGGGACTAAGCGGGGGGGGGGGGATGTAGCAAAATTTGAAACTTAAAGTTCGGCTCCTGACGTTGAAGCCAATTAATGCCAATTTAATAATGAGGACAAGGTTTTTAGAAAAAGAAAAAGGGGGGGGGGGTTATTGCTTTGGTAACAAAGGAAAAACACAGGGGACTCTGCCCAAATGTTGTGACTCTCTGGATCTGGAGGGACAAGGGGTTTTAATGGAGATTCACTTTTTAACCTGGGAGATACTCAGTTCTCAGGTCCACAGCAGGCATTGTCCTCTTCAGTGGGTGTGCTCCAGGCACCCAGCTAGGGGCTTCTCTCATTCTGCTTAACAAAGGGGGGTAAAGTTCATCGCAGTTCCTTAAAACACAGTCCAAAGGGATGTCAGTTTTACTTGCTTTGTTACCCATTTTCACGTCCAATATAGTTAAGATTTTGCCACAAAAATCACAGAACAAAACAAACAAGAAAAACATAGAACACAGAACAAAACACAAAAAACAGAAACCCGGACTCGAAACAGAAAAACAGAGGAGCAATGCAACGTCTTGCTAAAGCTCCGAAGTAGGACCGCGTGCATGCCAGTCAGCACCTCTCTACCATTCCAGAGGAATTCCCTACAGAACAGAATAGAAGACAGAATGATTCTCATTACTGTCCCGAAAAAGAGTATATGTGAGCCTCCCCAGGACACCTCTATGTCATCAGAACAGATCTTCCTTTAACGGATATCCGATGTTATAAAGGCAGCACTTAATTATTGAGGCCTCCTCCACCAGGTGCTTGCTAATAGTTTTAGTGAGGTGGTTCACTGCAGTGCACCTGGGACCGAACGCTCACTCAAAGGCCTTGGAACATCTCAAGATGTGCACCCCCTAGAGTGGCTCTCCAGCCCGGAGCCCTGGAGGGAAGGCCAGATTCAGAATTTCCAGCAGTCTGGTCTTGTGATCTGGTCGGCAGGGTCATCTTGCTGGGAAACTCAAAAAGGTTAGATGAGAAAGCAAAAAAAGAACACTGACTCCAACTAAAATCAAATTGAGGCAAGCTTATTATGTCAACCAGCTGGGCTGCCTCTCCCTCCCAAAACGGCAGGAACAAAACAGCAACCCCGCCTTTCCTATAGCCCAGCTATATGGCCCAGAAAGTTACACAAAAGGGGGGTTACAGAAAACAGAACTTTGACAAGCATGACACAAATGGTAGTTTATTTATTTATTTTTGCTGGTCCCAATATCAGAAATTATGAGGACAATTAGAGCCTCAGAGAGGGTCGTTGTCTGGCCAGGGAAGGCCAAAATTTATGGTGTGTCACTAAAGTTTCAGCGAAGCCTGGATGGTGCACTTTCTTGCAGACCCTGACCCACCACACTTGACAGAATTCCCTCCAGCACAGTGTACCAGTTGAACTGTTGTATTTCAAGAAGCAAATACCAAACTCCCAGTGCAGCAGCAAGAAACACCACAAAAAGTGGAGGATGACCAATTGGCTTCACATTCCACATGGGGAGAAACTAAGCCCCAGTCGCCACAGTTAACCTACAAAGAGAGACTTCAGCACTGCTGCCTCGTGTACATTGGAAAATAAGAAACTATGTCCTCAAGGTCTCAGAGACGCACACCCAGCTTTGAGGGTGTCACTGCAAAGGAAACTTAACTCCTGACAACAACATATATTTCAAGTGCACAACCTCAGTGGCAGTTTCTCAAAAAGTGTTAGGCTGGCAGAGCTCCATGTTTGTGGAGTGTGTACCCTGTCCTTACTTTTAGAAACTCCTATACCACCTCCAATTTTGTGCACTCATGAGCATTTTCCATTCCAGAAATGTAATCACAGATTTTTTAACTCTTCTTCTCTAAATGTGTCTAACTTGGGGCGAAGGTAATGTCAAGGCATTGTTCTGGATGAGAGTGGGAAGATTTTTTGTAGCACATATTTGCATACATATTAGATTAATTTTCCTATTTTCCATTCGAATTTCTGAATACCTGACACTAACCCATATTCTACTAGACTCTGACTACTAATCCTAATATGATAGAGAAAAATAACCAAAACAGTATATAAATACATGCAGTTCAGAGTTGAAATTGACTTTTGCATGAGAAAGGGTAGGTGTTATAAATCTAGTCAATTTTTAATTGAAATAGTTCTCCATGTGTTTTTAAAGTTAACAAATATGTGAATTACTGTCTCCCTTTCTCTGGAGCTTATTCAGCACATGTATTTTTATATGCACAAATAGAATCCTACGGGGATCACACGTACATTCTTGTGAGTTACATGACTTGGCAGATACAAAGTGTGAGAAGACATCACTCTTCCAAAATGGTGTTGGAACTGAAAATTCAACCTATGGGTGAGCTTCCCAGTAGAACAACACTATACATAAACCCATGTTCAGTCAAAAGAATATTTTTGGATCTTTATGATATATATTTCATGATGAATTTTGATCGGCATATATTTTGCTAGTTTTTAATATCTGGTTGTGTGTGTGTGTGTGTGTGTGTGTGTGTGTGTGTGTGTGTGTGTGTGTCTGTATATATATATACACACTCTACAGATTTATCAAAATATGTAATATATGTGTCTTATTATACACTCCCTAAATTCATTCATATTCATATGTGTGGATTTATAATCAAAATTTCACAAGATTATTCTCACAAATATTCATCTACCTGAACTACATATTTCTTTCCTAATACTGACAACTAACTTCAGTGAATGGTGCATACAAATCCTAATATTTCTACAGTAACTGATCCAGTATAACATCAATGCAAGTAGATTCCTATGGGACATGATGTGCATTTTGATGTTCATTTTTATTCAACACTGGTACATTACTATTTCTTCAGTTTATGCACATCATAGGATATGTATTTCATCCACAAGTTCACAAATTCATAGGCATTTTTTTTACTTACAATCACTTCCTACTTCAGAACACATGTATTTCTCCATGTTTCTTCACTGGTCTTTTAATGAGGCTTCTTTCCAAAGTCATTATTTTCGTTTTCCATAATCATTTTTGAACCAAAACTGACACACCCTTCATGATAAACCATAACACTAATATTTCCATTAGTTGTATAACTGGTTGGAATGAATGATTGTATATCAATATATGATTTCATATATAATTTCAGATAATAATTCAATCCATTATTTAAAGTAGATCCAGTTATATTATTTATTCACAGTATGGACTATTCATGCATTATCTCTGTATTCATAAACAAAGGTTACACCTCTTTGTACCCCCAAGACTAATTTATACGTCTTCCAATTATTCCTAAAAAAAATGGTGGAAGAAATACTCATGTCACCTGATCTACATATACATTTATCACAGTAATATTCTGGACAAAAAAAGCGAAGATAACACTTAAGATTCTACCAAAGCCTAAATGGAAACTGAGCAAGGACAACTAAAAGCATCATATTGCCTAATGCTTTCAAATGTCAATCCAATTCGTAATTACATATTTGTTTCTTTCTAAGATTATATATTCAACCTCAACCATATTGAAAATATCTAATCTTATCACTCACTTTATACTTTGCCTGATTTCCTAATGTCTCTGTTGATATCTGCTTTCTGACATATTTTCCCCAGTTCATCATTGTGACTGACTCTTCACATGTGCTCACGTTTACATTCACTCTCTACCCGAAACCCTGTTGCTAAAGAACTTTTGGTCCAAATCCTATACTCACTCGTCTTTCTAAACCTACCGACTATCTTCTTAATCCTACTGACTATGCCTTTTTGACTGGATGTTCTCTTCGACATTCAATCATCCAAGGTACAAGGTCCTATGCCATTGTATATCGATTTATCTGAGACATCTGTGCAGAACATAATTGAATGCTAAGTATCCCAATCAATGGCCCAATGCCCTCTGGGCTTCAAATCTTACCTAGATTTCTGTTTTCATACTTATATTTCACCTATATATTCTTGTGAATATCGCATGTTCCCAATACCATATGCATCCCGCAGAATGATTCATAACCCAAATTGCACCAGGCATTAAACCTAACCATACACAGTTCCCTCAATCTAACTTTATAGAAGAGCAGGGCCAGAGCTGGTCTTACAATACAGAATGTAGGGGATCTTCCACCTGTTGAAAACCTCAAAGGTCCATGCAGAAATGATCCCTGGAGAAGATATAGGCAGCTATGAAGGACCTGAGAGAGCAAAAGTCATCTTCTATGGCAAACAACCTTGTCAGGACGAAGGGACGTGTTTGAATCAGCCTCTCTTTTCTTAATGTGGCGAAGATGGACCAAACCAGACCTAGGTGGAATCATTCTTTAGATCCATCATGTGCTTAGAATCTAAATCACAGCCACAAACAAGGCCAAGAGGCTAATTCAGCCACATCCCTTTCGAAAGCAATAAAGCAAAGAGCCACAGGTGATGCCCATTCATTTCCATTTCAAAACTATATTCTTCAGGCTTCACAAAGGGGTGGCCAGAAGCAAAATCCTTCCAGATATTCAGTGCAAGAGAACAGTACTTAAACAAAAAGTCCAAAGCAGGGTCTCTCAACTGAGAGTTTCCTGGTCACACTGATATCCGAGTTTTCTGAGATGCTCGCCATTCTCTTCAGCTCTCCAGTACTTGGCCATGTCAGAGAGCTTGGAGGTGGTACATATCTTGTACACAAAACCGTGAGCCTATTCTGCAGAGTGGCCAGAATTTAGGAAGAAACCAGCAACTTAGGAAGATAGCAGGTGTTTCTCATTGATAAGACAAGCTGCAGTTCATTCATATATTAGGCAGGATGAATTTTGGGAAGATTTATACTAGACAGGACACATCCATTAATGCATTTTCTTTTCTAATGTGTACAACACCAGACACAGTGGGATACACAGACAAAGAAACACTCGCCTTGTCAAACGACTTACTAGAACAGTCCACTCAAAACCAAAAAAAAAAAAAAAAAAAAAAAAAAAATGCCTTTCCTACCTATTCTCAGAACATGAGACAGAACCACAAACCCAAACCCACTCCCACAAAGGCACCTTCTTTCCCCAAGTAGGTCTGTGACAACCCGGAGTGTCCTCTGACTGGTGAGCCATACAATGTTTCCCCGAATTGGCCTGTCTTGTCTCAGATCTGGTCTCCTTGTCCAACTCTGTGAAGTTGAGAGGAGCCAGCGGTGAGCCACTACCTGTTTTCTCAGAAAAGGTCCCTCTTCAGAGCTCTACTGGCATTTGGCCATCCTCACATCAGTAGGTACCAAGAAAGGCTGACTTTGTCCTTGGAAAATCCAAACAAGTGAGCCCACTGGGACTGGGACTGGGACTGGGACTGCCACTGGGTGGCTTCTTGGATACCAAGTTCAGAGAGTTCCATCACCAAGGAAATGAGGTATGTCACTTTCTTTGGAACTGAATGAGGTGACTGCCTTGGCAACCACTTTGTCCTAACAGTTGCTTCCAAGAGTCCCAAGAGATGGAGCCAGCCGCTCCTTCTTGTGACACTTTCACAAGTTAGAATGGAATATAAACGATAGCCAAACGGGAACAGCTCTCCACACAGGCCTGTTTTGGTCAGTCTTCTCTACAATAAGAAGAGAGAGGCTGATTCAGACACGTCCCTTCGTTATAACTAGGTTTTTTTTTGCCATGGAAGATGACTTTTGCTCACTCAGGTCCTTCATACATGCCTACAACTTGTGCAAGTATCATTTCTGCATGGACCTTTGAGGTTCTCAGCAGGTGGACGGTCCCCTACTTTCCTGTATTGTAAGAACAACTCTGTTCCTGCTCTTTTGTGAAATGAGTTTGAGGGAACAGTGTATGTTTATGGTTAATAACAGGTTCGATTTGGGTTAGGAATCATTCTGTGCGATGAATAATAGTGTTGGAAACCTGTGATATTTACAAGAATATAGAGGTGAAATATAAGTATGAAAACAGAAATCTAGGTATGATTTGAAGCCCAGAAGGGCATTGAGCCCTTGATTGGGATACTTAGCTACGAATTATGTTCTGCAAATATGTCTCATATAATTCGATATACAATGGCATAGGACCTTGTACCTTGGATGATTGAATGTAGAAGAGAACATCCAGTCAAAAAGGGATAGTTGCTAGGATCATGAAGCTAGTCGGTAGGTTTAGGTGGAAGAGTGAGTATATGATTTGCACCAAAAGTTCTTTAGCAATAGGGTTTTGGTTAGAGACTGAATTTAAATGTCAGCACATATGAAGAGTCAGTCACTAGGATGAGCTGGGGAAAATATGCAGAAAAGCAGATATCAATAGAGACATTACAAAATTAGGCAAAGTATAAAGTGACTGATAGGATTAGACATGTTCAACAGTGTTGAGTTTCAATATATAATCTTAGGAAGAAACAAATATGTAGTCACCAATAGGATTGGCATTTGAGAGCATTACGCAACCTGGACATTGATGTTTTTAGTAATCCGTGTTCACTTTCCATTTAGGCCTTGGTACAATCATAAGTATGGCCATTAAATTTTTTGTCCAGAATATTACTGGGATAAAATGTATATGTAGATCAGGTGACATGAGTATTTCTTCCACCATTTCTGGGAGCAATATATTAGAGACATAAAATTAGTATTGGGGTTACAAAGAGGTGCACCCTGTGTCTATGAATATAGAGATAAAGCATGAATAGACCATACTGTGAATAAATAATATAACTTGTTCCAATTTTAAATAATGGATTTAACTGATATCTGAAAAATTACAGGAAATCTTATATTGATATACAATCATTCATTCCAACCAATTATACATCTAATTGTAATATTAGTGTTTTGGTTTATCATGAAGAGTGTGTGAGTTTTGCTTCAAAAGTGATTATGGAAATCAAAAATAATGTGTTTGGAAAGAAGTCTCATAAAAAGACCAGTCAGGAAACCTGGAGGAATACATATGTTGTGAAGCAGGAAGTGATTGAAAGTAAAACAAATGCCTATAAGTTTGCTAATTTGTGGATGAAATATATATCCAATGATGTGCATAAACTCATGAAATAGTAATGTACCAGTGTTGAGTAAAAATGAACGTCAAAATACACATCATGTCCCATAGGAATCTACTTGCATTGATATTAAACTGGGTCAGTTACTGTAGAAATATTAGGATTCGCGTGCATCATTCACCAAAGTTAGTATTCTTTTTTTTTAATTTTTATTTATGGTTGTTAAAAACATTACATAGTTCTTGATATATCATATATCGCATTTTGATTCAAGTGGATTATGAACTCCCATTTTTACCCCGTATACAGATTGCAGAATCACATCAGTTACACATCCATTGATTCACATATAGCCATACTAGTGTCTGTTCTATTCTGCTGCCTTTCCTATCCTCTACTATCCCCCCTCCCCTCCCCTCTCCTCCCCTCTTCTCTCTCTACCCACTCTACAGTAATAAATTTCTCCCCCTTGTATTATTTTTCCCTTTTCCCGCACTTCCATTTGTATAAAATTTTGTATAACCCTGAGGCTCTCCTCCCATTTCCATGCAATTTTCCTTCTCTCTCCCTTTCCCTTCCACCTCTCATCCCTGTTTAGTGTTAATCTTCTTCTCATGCTCTTCGTCACTACTCTGTTCTTAGTTACTCTCCTTATATCAAAGAAGACATTTGGCATTTGTTTTTTAGGGATTGGTTAGGTTCACTTAGCATAATCTGCTCTAATGCCATCCATTTCCCTGCAAATTCTAAGATTTTGTCATTTTTAAATGCAGAGTAATACTCCATAATGTATAAATGCCACATTATTTTTATTCATTCTTCCATTGAAGGGCACATAGCTTGGTTCCACAGTCTTGCTATTGTGAATTGTGCTGCTCTGAACATCGATGTAGCAGTGTCCCTGTAGCATGTTCTTTTTAGGTCTTTAGGTTTTAGACCGAGAAGGGGAATATCTGGGTCAAATGGTGGTTCCATTGCCAGCTTTCCAAGAAATCTCCATACTGCTTTCCCATTTGGCTGCACCAATTTGCAGTCCCACCAGCAATGTACAAGTTTACCTGTTTCCCCATATCCTCGACAGACTTGTTGTTGTTTGACTTCATAATGGCTGCCAATCTTACTGGAGTGAGATGGTATCTTAGGGTGGTTTTGATTCACATTTATCTGACTGCTGGAGATGGTGAGCATTTTTTTATGTACTTGTTGATTGATTGTATGTCCTCCTCTGAGCAGTGTCTGTTCAGGTCCTTGGCCCATTTGTTGATTGTGTTATTTGTTATCTTATTGACTAATTTTTTGAGTTCTTTGTATACTCTGGATATTAGGGCTCTATCTGAAGTGTGAGGAGTAAAGATTTGTTCTTAGGATGTAGGCTCCCTATTTACCTCTCTTATTGTTTCTTTTGCTGAGAAAAAAAATTTTGGTTTGAGTAAGTCCCATTTGTTGATTCTAGCTATTAACTTTTGTGCTATGGGTGTCCTATTGAGGAATTTGGAGCCTGACCCCACAGTATGTAGATCATAGCCAACTTTTTCTTCTATCAGGCGCCGTGTCTCTGATTTGTTATCAAGCTCCTTGATCCATTTTGAGTTAACTTGTTATCAAGCTCCTTGATCCATTTTGAGTTAACTTTTGTGCATGGCGAGAGAAAGGGATTCAGTTTCATTTTGTTGCATATGGATTTCCAGCTTTCCCAGCACCAATTATTGAAGATGCTATCCTTCATCCATTGCATGCTTTTAGCCCCTTTATCAAATATGAGATAGTTGAAGTTTTGTGGATTGGTTTCTGTGTCCTCTAATCTGTAACATTGTTCCACCCGCCTGTTTTGGTACCAGTATTATGCTATTTTTGTTACTATTGCTCTGCAGTATACTTTGATGTCTGATATCGCTATATCGCCTGATTCACACTTCCTGCTTATCATTGTTTTTGCTATTCTGGGTCTTTTATTTTTCCATATGAATTTCATGATTGCTTTCTCTATTTCTACAAGAAATGCCATTAGGATTTTGATTGGCATTGCATTAAACCTATAGAGAACTTTTGGTAATATCGCCATTTTGATAATGTTAGTTCTGCCTATATATGAACAGGGTACATTTTTACATCTTTTACGATCTTCCTCTATTATTCTCTTTAGGGTTCAGTAGTTTTCATTTTATGAGACGTGCACCTCTTTTGTTAGGCTGATTCCCAATTATTTTTTTTAGGATATTGTGAATGTAGTGGTTGTCCTCATTTCCGTTTCAGAGGATTTTTTGCTGATATACAGGAATGCCTTTGATTTATGCGTGTTGATTTTATATCCTGCCACTTTGCTGAATTCATTCATTAGCTCTATTAGTTTCTTTGTAGACCCTTTTGGGTCTGCTAGGTATAGAATCATGTCATCTCTAATAGTGATAATTTAAGTTCTTCTTTTCCTATTTTTATGGCTTTAATTTTTTTGTCTGTCTAATTGCTCTCGCCAGTGTTTCACGAACTATGTTGAACAGAAGTGGTGAAAGAGGGCATCCCTTTCTTGTTCCAGATTTTAGGGGGAATGCCTTCAATTATTCTCCATTCAGAATGATGCTAGCCTGAGGCTTAGCAGAGATTGCTTTTACAATATTGAGGTATGTTCCTGTTATCCCTAGTTTTTCTAGAGTTTTGAACATAAAGGTATGCTGTACTTTGTCGAATGCTTTCTCTACATCTCTGAACATAAAGGTATGCTGTACTTTGTCGAATGCTTTATCTGATGATCATATGGTTCTTATTTTTAAGTCTATTGATGTGATGAATAACATTTATTGATTTCCCTATATTGATCCAGCCTTGCATCCCATGGATGAGTCCTACTTGATCATGTACACAATTTTTTTGATATGCTTTTGTATCTGATTTGCTAGAATTTAATTGAGGATTTTTGCCTCTAGGTTCATTAGAGATATTGGTCTGTAGTTTTCTTTCTTTTAAGTGTCTTTTTCTGGTGTAGGAATCAGGGTGATGGTGGCCTCAGAGAATGAATTTGGAAGTTCTCCTTCTTTTTCAATTTCCTGAAATAGCTTGAAAAGCATTGGTATTAGTTCCTCTTTAAAGGTTGTGTAAAACTCTGCTGTATACTCATCGGGTCCTGGGCTTTTCTTACTTGGTAGTGTTTTGATGGTTTCTTCTATTTCCTCAATTGATATCGGTCTGTTTAGGTTGTCTATAACCTCCTGACTCAATCTGGGCACATCAAATGACTTAAGAAATTTATCGATGCCTTCACTCTCTTCTATTTTATTGGAGTATAAAGATTCAAAATATTTTCTTATTATCTTCTGTATTTCTGAAATATCTCTTGTGATATTGTCTCTTTCATCCCGTATGCTAGTAATTTGAGTTCTCTCTCTTTTTTTCTTCATTACCATGGCTAAGTTTCTGTCGGTTTTATTTATTTTTTCAAAGAACCAAATGGGTTGACGTGTCCGCCGCGCTGGCAGGCCACTGGGCCTGTTTCTGCATTCGGTTGCAGGTCTGCCTACCTTGTGGGAGTGGGTGGTGGCTCTGCTTTGCCCCTTCTCCAATTGGGGTGTCGTGACTATCATGCCGGCACGTCCCTGGGCCTGTTCTGGGCGTGGGCAATGCTACTTTTTAATGTCTGTGTGTGTGTGTGTGTGTGTGTGTGTGCATATATATGTGTATATATATATATATATATTCACTCTCCAAATTTTTCAAAATATGAAATATATTTGTCTTATTATAAACTCCCTAAATTCATTCATATTCATGTATGTGGATTTATAATCAACTTTTCAAAGATTATTCTCAGAAATATTCATCCACCTGAAATACATATTTGTTTCCTAGTACTGAAAGCTAACTCTGGGGTATCATATGATGGCGGCAAAGGAAGTGCATCACCCCCATGTACCGCGTCACTGTGCGGGAGAATGACGAGTTAGAACTGCTAAAACCTATCTTTTTAGGAATTTCCAGCAAAATTTTGGTGCTCCAAAACCTAGTTGAAGTATTTCTATCTCATGAGGATCAGCTATGGGGGCTCCAACGCGAGTGATTTGTCCGCACCGAGGGTCATGCTGCTTATTCAGCAAATCGCTCTGCGGCTAGAGTATGCGGCACGCGCTGGGAAATGACGAGATAGCAATGCAAATATACAGCGGTGTGGATTTTGTGGGATCCTGCCACCTGTGCAATCACTGTGCTCAGTGCTGAATTCTGGGTTTGAGATGGGGGAAGGAAGTGGTCCAATTCTGTTCTCCACACCGGTCAGACCACAGAGGAAGCCAGTGGCCACCATCTTGGAGAGCTGACGTCACCATCCCTGTGTTCCACTGATCGCCACTCATTCAGCTATAGACTAGGTAATTTCAGGCTGCCATTTGCCTGTGTCTTGCAGACAAATTACTCAGGCTCAGTGCTAAAGAAACCGCAGAAACTGCTTCATGGAGCCTGCTCCTATCAGAACATACACCAAGCCAACAGCGGCCGAATTTCAGCTCCTGGAACTGATCTGGCCCAGGGCTAAAGAACTCACGGAAACTGCTTCTCGGTCCGGGTCTTGCTGAATACTGTGGAGTTTAATACCAACCGAGCCTTCATAGGCAGTGGCAGCAAGTTTGAGACGGGGCTTGTGAGGGCCGGTCAAGACTCACCCGTTTCTTTTGTCACCCGGCAAAGGGAACGAAATGCTGCCATTCACATGGTGTATCAACATGGCAGAGATCTGATGTCATCAGAAAGCGGCGGAGGAGATAACTTCATTGATACCAGCGGTGACAGAAACAGTTGGTCTTCTGGTAAAGAAAGTGAGTCACAAACACCTGAGTATCTCTCACTTTGTCATCAAGCCAGAGGGGCAGAGCAGAGCTGCTGCCCATGCCCGGAACGGACCCAGCGACCCACTGTCATGGTAGTCACGTCACCCCAATTGGAGTAGGGGCAGAGCAGAGTTGCCGCCCGTGCCCGGAACAGGCCCAGCGACCTGCAGGCATGGTAGTCACATCACCCCAATTGGAGTAGGGGCAAAGCAGAGCTGCCACCCGGGCCCAGATCAGGCCCAGCCACCTGCTGGCGTGGTAGTCATGTCACCCAAATTGTAGTAGGGGCCAAGCTGGCCGCCGCCCACGCCCGCAATGGAAGCAGACATGTGACTGACCTGCGGAACAGGCCCAGGGGCCTGCCACCGTGGTAGACACAACAGCCCAATTGGAGTAGTGGCAGAGCAGAGCCTTCTCCCAAGCCCAGTAAAAGCACAGCGGCCCACCAGCGTGGTAGTCACGTCAACACAATTGGAGTAGGCGTAGAGCAGAGCCTTTGCCCGCGCCCAGAACAGGCCCAGCGACGTGCCGGCATGATAGTCACGACACCCCAATTGGAGAAGTGGCAAAGCAGAGCCACCACCCACTCCCGCAAGGTAGGCAGACCTGCAACCGAATGGAGAAACAGGCCCAGCGCCCTGCCAGCGCGGAGGACACGTAAACCCATTTGGTTCATTGAAAAAATAAATAAAACCGACAGAACCTTAGCCATGGTAATGAAGAAAAAAAGAGAGAGAACTCAAATTACTAGCATACAGGATGAAAGAGACAATATCACAAGAGATATTTCAGAAATACAGAAGATAATAAGAAAATATTTTGAATCTTTTTACTCCAATAAAATAGAAGAGAGTGAAGGCATCGATAAATTTCTTAAGTCATTTGATGTGCCCAGATTGAGTCAGGAGGTTATAGACAACCTAAACAGACCGATATCAATTGAGGAAATAGAAGAAACCATCAAAACACTACCAAGTAAGAAAAGCCCAGGACCCGATGGGTATACAGCAGAGTTTTACAAAAACTTTAAAGAGAAACTAATACCAATGCTTTTCAAGCTATTTCAGGAAATTGAAAAAGAAGGAGAACTTCCAAATTCATTCTATGAGGCCACGATCACCCTGATTCCTACACCAGAAAAAGACACTTAAAAGAAAGAAAACTACAGACCAATATCTCTAATGAACCTAGAGGCAAAAATCCTCAATTAAATTCTAGCAAATCAGATACAAAAGCATATCAAAAAAATTGTGTACATGATCAAGTAGGACTCATCCGTGGGATGCAAGGCTGGATCAATATAGGGAAATCAATAAATGTTATTCATCACTTCAATAGACTTAAAAATAAGAACCATATGATCATCTCGATAGATGCAGAGAAAGCATTCGACAAAGAACAGCATACCTTTATGTTCAAAACTCTAGAAAAACTAGGGATAACAGGAACATACCTCAATATTGTAAAAGCAATCTCTGCTAAGCCTCAGGCTAGCATCATTCTGAATGGAGAATAATTGAAGGCATTCCCCCTAAAATCTGGAACAAGAAAGGGATGCCCTCTTTCACCACTTCTGTTCAACATAGTTCGTGAAACACTGGCGAGAGCAATTAGACAGACAAAAAAAATTAAAGCCATAAAAACAGGAAAAGAAGAACTTAAATTATCACTATTAGAGATGACATGATTCTATTCCTGGCAGACCCAAAAGGGTCTACAAAGAAACTAATAGAGCTAATGAATGAATTCAGCAAAGTGGCAGGATATAAAATCAACACGCATAAATCAAAGGCATTCCTGTATATAAGCAAAAAATCCTCTGAAACGGAAATGAGGACAACCACTACATTCACAATATCCTAAAAAAAATAATTGGGAATCAGCCTAACAAAAGAGGTGCAAGTCTCATAAAATGAAAACTACAGAACCCTAAAGAGAATAATAGAGGAAGATCTTAAAAGATGTAAAAATGTACCCTGTTCATATATAGGCAGAACTAACATTATCAAAATGGTGATATTACCAAAAGTTCTCTATAGGTTTAATGCAATGCCAATCAAAATCCTAATGGCATTTCTTGTAGAAATAGAGAAAGCAATCATGAAATTCATATGGAAAAATAAAAGACCAAGAATAGCAAAAACAATGATAAGCAGGAAGTGTGAATCAGGCGATATAGCGATATCAGACTTCAAAGTATACTGCAGAGCAATAGTAACAAAAATAGCATAATACTGGTACCAAAACAGGCGGGTGGAACAATGGTACAGATTAGAGGACACAGAAACCAATCCACAAAACTTCAACTATCTCATATTTGATAAAGGGGCTAAAAGCATGCAATGGATGAAGGATAGCATCTTCAATAATTGGTGCTGGGAAAGCTGGAAATCCATATGCAACAAAATGAAACTGAATCCCTTTCTCTCGCCATGCACAAAAGTTAACTCAAAATGGATCAAGGAGCTTGATAACAAATCAGAGACACGGCGCCTGATAGAAGAAAAAGTTGGCTATGATCTACATACTGTGGGGTCGGGCTCCAAATTCCTCAATAGGACACCCATAGTACAAGAGTTAATAGCTAGAATCAACAAATGGGACTTACTCAAACTAAAAAGTTTTTTCTCAGCAAAAGAAACAATAAGAGAGGTAAATAGGGAGCCTACATCCTAAGAACAAATCTTTACTCCTCACACTTCAGATAGAGCCCTAATATCCAGAGTATACAAAGAACTCAAAAAATTAGTCAATAAGATAACAAATAACACAATCAACAAATGGGCCAAGGACCTGAACAGACACTGCTCAGAGGAGGACATACAATCAATCAACAAGTACATAAAAAAATGCTCACCATCTCCAGCAGTCAGAGAAATGTGAATCAAAACCACCCTAAGATACCATCTCACTCCAGTAAGATTGGCAGCCATTATGAAGTCAAACAACAACAAGTGCTGTCGAGGATATGGGGAAACAGGTAAACTTGTACATTGCTGGTGGGACTGCAAATTGGTGCAGCCAAATGGGAAAGCAGTATGGAGATTTCTTGGAAAGCTGGCAATGGAACCACCATTTGACCCAGATATTCCCCTTCTCGGTCTAAAACCTAAAGACCTAAAAAGAGCATGCTACAGGGACACTGCTACATCGATGTTCAGAGCAGCACAATTCACAATAGCAAGACTGTGGAACCAAGCTATATGCCCTTCAATGGAAGAATGAATAAAAATAATGTGGCATTTATACACAATGGAGTATTACTCTGCATTTAAAAATGACAAAATCTTAGAATTTGCAGGGAAATGGATGGCATTAGAGCAGATTATGCTAAGTGAACCTAGCCAATCCCTAAAAAACAAATGCCAAATGTCTTCTTTGATATAAGGAGAGTAACTAAGAACAGAGTAGTGACGAAGAGCATGAGAAGAAGATTAACACTAAACAGGGATGAGAGGTGGAAGGGAAAGGGAGAGAGAAGGGAAATTGCATGGAAATGGGAGGAGAGCCTCAGGGTTATACAAAATTTTATACAAAAGGAAGTGCGGGAAAAGGGAAAAATAATACAAGGGGGAGAAATTTATTACTGTAGAGTGGGTAGAGAGAGAAGAGGGGAGGAGAGGGGAGGGGAGGGGGGATAGTAGAGGATAGGAAAGGCAGCAGAATAGAACAGACACTAGTATGGCTATATGTGAATCAATGGATGTGTAACTGATGTGATTCTGCAATCTGTATACGGGGTAAAAATGGGAGTTCATAACCCACTTGAATCAAAATGCGATATATGATATATCAAGAACTATGTAATGTTTTTAACAACCATAAATAAAAATTAAAAAAAAAGAATACTAACTTTGGTGAATGATGCACGCGAATCCTAATATTTCTACAGTAACTGACCCAGTTTAATATCAATGCAAGTAGATTCCTATGGGACATGATGTGTATTTTGACGTTCATTTTTACTCAACACTGGTACATTACTATTTCATGAGTTTATGCACATCATTGGATATATATTTCATCCACAAATTAGCAAACTTATAGGCATTTGTTTTACTTTCAATCACTTCCTGCTTCACAACATATGTATTCCTCCAGGTTTCCTGACTGGTCTTTTTATGAGACTTCTTTCCAAACACATTATTTTCGATTTCCATAATCACTTTTGAAGCAAAACTCACACACTCTTCATGATAAACCAAAACACTAATATTACAATTAGATGTATAATTGGTTGGAATGAATGATTGTATATCAATATAAGATTTCCTGTAATTTTTCAGATATCAGTTAAATCCATTATTTAAAATTGGAACAAGTTATATTATTTATTCACAGTATGGTCTATTCATGCTTTATCTCTATATTCATAGACACAGGGTGCACCACTTTGTAACCCCAATACTAATTTTACATCTTTAATATATTGCTCCCAGAAATGGTGGAAGAAATACTCATGTCACCTGATCTACATATACATTTTATCCCAGTAATATTCTGGACAAAAAATTTAATGGCCATACTTATGATTGTACCAAGGCCTAAATGGAAAGTGAACACGGATTACTAAAAACATCCATGTCCAGGTTGCGTAATGCTCTCAAATGCCAATCCTATTGGTGACTACATATTTGTTTCTTCCTAAGATTATATATTGAAACTCAACACTGTTGAACATGTCTAATCCTATCAGTCACTTTATACTTTGCCTAATTTTGTAATGTCTCTATTGATATCTGCTTTTCTGCATATTTTCCCCAGCTCATCCTAGTGACTGACTCTTCATATGTGCTGACATTTAAATTCAGTCTCTAACCAAAACCCTATTGCTAAAGAACTTTTGGTGCAAATCATATACTCACTCTTCCACCTAAACCTACCGACTAGCTTCATGATCCTAGCAACTATCCCTTTTTGACTGGATGTTCTCTTCTACATTCAATCATCCAAGGTACAAGGTCCTATGCCATTGTATATCGAATTATATGAGACATATTTGCAGAACATAATTCGTAGCTAAGTATCCCAATCAAGGGCTCAATGCCCTTCTGGGCTTCAAATCATACCTAGATTTCTGTTTTCATACTTATATTTCACCTCTATATTCTTGTAAATATCACAGGTTTCCAACACTATTATTCATCGCACAGAATGATTCCTAACCCAAATCGAACCTGTTATTAACCATAAACATACACTGTTCCCTCAAACTCATTTCACAAAAGAGCAGGAACAGAGTTGTTCTTACAATACAGGAAAGTAGGGGACCGTCCACCTGCTGAGAACCTCAAAGGTCCATGCAGAAATGATACTTGCACAAGTTGTAGGCATGTATGAAGGACCTGAGTGAGCAAAAGTCATCTTCCATGGCAAAAAAAAACCTAGTTATAACGAAGGGACGTGTCTGAATCAGCCTCTCTCTTCTTATTGTAGAGAAGACTGACCAAAACAGGCCTGTGTGGAGAGCTGTTCCCGTTTGGCTATCGTTTATATTCCATTCTAACTTGTGAAAGTGTCACAAGAAGGAGCGGCTGGCTCCATCTCTTGGGACTCTTGGAAGCAACTGTTAGGACAAAGTGGTTGCCAAGGCAGTCACCTCATTCAGTTCCAAAGAAAGTGACATACCTCATTTCCTTGGTGATGGAACTCTCTGAACTTGGTATCCAAGAAGCCACCAAGTGGCAGTCCCAGTCCCAGTCCCAGTCCCAGTGGGCTCACTTGTTTGGATTTTCCAAGGACAAAGTCAGCCTTTCTTGGTACCTACTGATGTGAGGATGGCCAAATGCCAGTAGAGCTCTGAAGAGGGACCTTTTCTGAGAAAACAGGTAGTGGCTCACCGCTGGCTCCTCTCAACTTCACAGAGTTGGACAAGGAGACCAGATCTGAGACAAGACAGGCCAATTCGGGGAAACATTGTATGGCTCACCAGTCAGAGGACACTCCGGGTTGTCACAGACCTACTTGGGGAAAGAAGGTGCCTTTGTGGGAGTGGGTTTGGGTTTGTGGTTCTGTCTCATGTTCTGAGAATAGGTAGGAAAGGCATTTTTTGTTTTGTTTTTTTTTTTTTTTTTGGTTTTGAGTGGACTGTTCTAGTAAGTCGTTTGACAAGGCGAGTGTTTCTTTGTCTGTGTATCCCACTGTGTCTGGTGTTGTACACATTAGAAAAGAAAATGCATTAATGGATGTGTCCTGTCTAGTATAAATCTTCCCATAATTCATCCTGCCCAATATATGAATGAACTGCAGCTTGTCTTATCAATGGGAAACACCTGCTATCTTCCTAAGTTGCTGTTTTCTTCCTAAATTCTGGCCACTCTGCAGAATAGGCTCACGGTTTTGTGTACAAGATATGTACCACCTCCAAGCTCTCTGACATGGCCATGTACTGGAGAGCTGAAGAGAATGGCGAGCATCTCAGAAAACTCAGATATCAGTGTGACCAGGAAACTCTCAGTTGAGAGACCCTGCTTTGGATTTTTTGTTTAAGTACTGTTCTCTTGCACTGAATATCTGGAAGGATTTTGCTTCCGGCCACCCCTTTGTGAAGCCTGAAGAATATAGTTTTGAAATGGAAATGAATGGGCATCACCTGTGGCTCTTTGCTTTATTGCTTTCGAAAGGGATGTGGCTGAATTAGCCTCTTGGCCTTGTTTGTGGCTGTGATTTAGATTCTAAGCACATGATGGATCTAAAGAATGATTCCATGTGTGCGTTCAAAACCATAATGACAAAAAATCAGTCATTGTGGATGAAGTCTCTTGCCTTCCTGTGTTAGGTTCCTGACCTCCATCAAGTGAAAATATGGATTCTTTGTGTCAAATGAGTTCTTCCAAGCCCTGCAGAGGGGCTTGGGTTTTCGCATGACTCCAAATCACATATAGAATCTATACCTGAAAGTCAGTAGGACTCAAATTGGAGAAACACAGCAGTATTTACGGCAGACTCATTTGATCACGCCTGGTTCACAGGAAGGGTGTCAAGGACACCCTGACTTTAGGCAAATGAGGGGCAAGGGAGCATTTTTTGGACACTGTCTTTGTTTGCACCCTAATGGAAACCTCCAGCCAGAGGTGACTATATGGAAGAAGATGAGGGACATGTGGAAATGTTTTGGTTTTAATTTTGGTCATTTGTTTGGCGGTTGGAAGAAATGACTGGGTCCACGTGGGCTTGAAATCTGGTGTGATTCCCCTTAGAGACTGAGTTGTGAAACTGACCTCAGAGAAGTATTGCCATGAATTTTATTTGGATTTTAGGAGGCCATGCATGAGAGTCGCCCTTGGAAACTGACATCTAGGCCCAGGGAGGCTTTCCACAGAGCCCTGGGAATCTCAGCCAGGATATCACATGATTTTATTCTTAAAGACATGGCAGCCATATTTGAGGGTTGAAACACACATAGGCCACACATTGTAGACTTCAATGGGCCTGGCTTCATGTGACCTTTTGGACACTCTTTCGGAAGCCTTGCCTGTGAGAGTTCTCCAGAGCTTTCATTGAATTGAGCTTCCTCAACATTTAATGGTTACTGAATGAATTGAAACCCACAGTGCCTCCAACTTCATCATTGAAAAATGGCTAGATAAATACCATGAAATTTTTGAAATTCCCATGACCAGGTGGCACTGGAGAACCTTTGGATGTCCTATTGCTGATCATGAGTATACCAGACAGATCCTTGTATGACTGGGTTTCATGAAAATGGTGTAGAACAGAGATTCCAGTATGTTGGAGCCTTCTGAGTAGTGGGCCAAGAGCAGTGGTGGACAGGTGTGTGATAAATCTTCAGTGGTACGGCCATGAGGATCTACCATTGTATTCCAAATGGCATGTTACTGACATGGTGCAGCCAGCAGACTCTTATATGTAAAGGCATCTTGTTATATGGAGAGGTTTCAGGGCAATGTTCAGAATCAGGTTGATATGGACAAGGGGGCAATGGGGCAAGCTATGAGGAATAAAAGCATGGTTGGTGCATTCTCTTGCAGACCGTGGCCCACCACACGTGACAGAACTCCCTCCAGCACTGTGTCCCAGTTGAGCTCCTTGTATGTCATGAAGCAAATACTAAACTCCCAGTTCAGTAGCAAAAACATCACAAAAAGTGGACGAGGATCAAATGGCTTCACAGTCAACACGGGGAGACACTTAGTCCCCTGTGGCCACAGTTTACCTTCAAAGAGATAATTCAGCACTGCTGCTCATCTTCATTGGAAAATAAGAAGACATGTCCTCCAGGTCACATAGATGCAGACCCAGCTTTGATGGTCTCACTACAAAGGAAGTCAAATCTCCTGACAACAACATATATTTCAAGTGCCCAAAACTCAGAGGCAGTTTCTCAAAAAGTTTTTAGGCCAGCAGAGCTTCATGTTTGTGGATTGTTTACCCTGTCCCTTACTTTTGGAAACTCCTCTACCACCTCCAAAGTTGTGAATTCCAGAGCATTTCCATTTCAGATATGTATTCACTGATTTTCTAACTCTTTTCCTCTATTTGTGTCTTAATTGGGGCGAAGGTATTGACAAGGCATTGCATTGGATGAGAGTGGAAGGATATTTGTGCAGCACATATTTGCATACACATTAAATTAATTTTCCAATTTTCCTTTCGAAATACTGAATCCCTGACACTAATACCTACCTACTAGAGTCAGACTACTCATCCTAATATAAAGGAGAAAAATAACCCAAACACAATAGAAATACAAGCAGTTCAGAGGAGGCATGTTGTATACTTGGACTTGCCTTTTGCATTATATAAGGTAGGAGTTATAAATTTAGTCAATTTTTAATTGAAATAGTCCTCCATGTTTTTTTAAAGTTAACAGATATGTGTATTCTTGTTCCCCTTTCTCTGTAGCCTATTCACCCATATATATTCATATGCACATATAGAATCCTACCTGGTATCACATGTACATTTTTGTGAGGTGGCTGACTTGGCAGATACAAGTTGTGAGAAGAGTTTACTACTCTTAAACGCTGTTGGAACTGAAAATTTAACCTACAAGCTTCCTAGTAGAACAACATTATACATTAGCTCATGTTCAGTAAAATAAATATTTTGCATCTGTGGATGATATATATTTAATGATGAATTTTGATTGGCATATATATTGCTTCTTTTTAATGTCTGTATGTGTTTTTTTTGTATCTATAAATACACTCTCCAGATTTTTCAAAATATAAAATATATGTGTCTTATATACACTCTCTAAATTTGTTCATGTTCATGTACGTGGATTCATAATCAACTTTTCACAAGATTATTTTCAGACATATTCATCTACCTGAAATATATATTTGTTTACTAGTACTGAAAACTAACTTCAGTGAATGGTGCATACAAATGCTAATAATTCTATAGTAACTAACCCAGTCTAACATCAATGCAAGTAGATTCCTATGGGACATGATATGTAATTTGACGTTTATTTGTATTCAACACTGGTACATTACTTTTTCTTCAGTGTTTGCACAACATAGGATTTACATTTCATCCACAAGTTCACAAATTTATAGGCATTTGTTTCAACTTTAATCACTTCTTGCTTCAGAACACGTGTATTGTCAGGGTGTCTTGACTGGTCTTTAAATGAGAATTCTTTCCAAACATATTATTTTCAATTTTCATAATCACTATTGAAGCAAAACTCACATACTCTCCATGATAAACCAAAACACTAATATTACCATTAGATGTATGTCTGTTTGGAATGAATGATTATATATCAATATAAGATTTTTTATAATTTCTCAGATATCAGTTCAATCCATTATTTAAAGTTGGAACAAGTTATATTATTTATTCACTTATGGTCAATTCATGATTTATCTCTATATTCATAGACACAGGGTACACCTCTTTGTACCCCCAATACTAAAATTACGTCTTCAATATATTGCTTCCAGAAATGGTGGTAGAAATACTCATGTGACCTTATCTACATATACATTTTATCACAGTAATATTCTGAACAAAAAATGTAAAGGTCACACTTATGATTGTACCAAAGCTGAAATGGAAAGTGTACATGGATTACTAAAACATCCATGTCCAGGTTGCCTAATGCTCTCAAATGTCAATCCTATTGGTGACTACATATTTGTTTCTTCCTAAGATTATATACTGAAACTCAACCCTGTAGAAAATGTCTAATCCTATCACTCATTTTATACTTTGCCTGATTTCATAATGTCTCTATTGATATCTGCTTTTCTACATATATTCCCCAGCTCATTATAGTTACTGACTCTTCATATGTGCTGACATTTACATTCATTCTCTAACCAAATCCCTATTGGGAAAGAACTTTTGGTGCAAATCCTTTACTCACTCTTCTTCCTAAACATACCAAATATCTTCCTAATCATACCTACTATCCCTTTTTGACTGGATGTTCTCTTCTACATTCAATCATCCAAGGTACAAGGTCCTATGCCATTGTATATCAAATTATCTGAGACATATTTGCAGAACATAATTCAAAGCTAAGTATACCAGTCAAGGGCCCAATGGTTTTCTGGGCTTCAAATCATACCTAGATTTCTGTTTTCATACTTTTATTTCACCTCTATATTCTTGTACATATCGTAGGTTCCCAATACCATTATTCATGGCACAGAATGATTTATAACCCAAATCTAACCTGTGATTAACCCGAAACATACACTGTTCCCTCAATCTCATTTTACAGAAGAGCAGGGACAAAGTTGTTCTTACAGTACAGGAAAGTAGGGTACCTTCTACTTGCCGAGAATCTCAAAGGTCCATGCAGAAATGATACCTGGAGAAGTTTTAGGCAGGTATGAAAGACCTGAGAGAGCAAAAGTCATCTTCCATGGCAAACAACCTGGTCAGAATGAAGGAATGTGTCTGAATCAGCCTCTCTCTTCTTATTGTAGAGAAGATGGACCAAACCAGGCCTGGGTGGAGAGTTTTACCCAGGTTCCTATGGTTGATATACCATTCCAACTTGTTAAAGTGTCACAGGAAGTAGGGGCCAGCTCCATCTCATGGGACCCTTGGAAGCAACTTTTAGGATAAAGTGGTTGCCAGGGCAGTGACCTCATTCAGTTCCAAAGAAAGTGACATACGTCTTTTCCTTGTTGATGCAACTCTCTGAACTTGGTATCCAAGAAGCCAGGCACCCAGAAGGAGTCCCTGTCCCAGTCTCAGGGGGCTCACTTGGTTGGATTTAACAAGAATAGAGTCAGTCTTTCTTGGTACCTACTGATGTGAGGAAGCACAAATGCCAGGAGAGCTCTGAAGAGGGACCTTTCCTGAGAAAGATGGTAGTGGCTCACCAATTTTTTCTGACAACTTCAGAGAGTTGGCCAAGGAAACCAGATCTGATAGAAGACAGGCCATTTTGGGGAACATAGTTTAGCCCACCAGTCAGAGGACTCTCTGGATAGTCAAAGACCTACTTGGGGGAAGGAGGTGCCTTGTGGGCAGTGGGTGTGTGTTTGTTATTTTGTCTCATCTTCTGAGAATAGGTAGGAAAGTCGCTTTGTTTGGTTTGGAGTGGACTGTTTCTAGTAAGTCGTTTGACAAGACTAGTATTCCTATGTCTGTGTATCCCACTGTGTTCGTTGTTGTAGACATTAGAAAAGATAATGCATTAATGGATGTCTAGTCTAGTATTAATCTTCCCATAATTCATACTAGCCAATTACTGAATGGACTGCAACTTGTCTTATCCATGGGCAACACCTGCTATCTTCCTAAGTTCCTGTTTTCTTCCTGAATTCTGGCCACTCTCCAGAATTGGCTCATGGTTTTGTTTCCAAGATATGTACCACCTCCAAGCTCTGTGACACGGCCATGTACTGGATAGCTGAAGATAATAGCGAGATTCTCAGAAAACTCAGATATAAGTGTGACCAGGAAAGTCTCAGTGTAAAGACCATGTTTTGCACCTTTTCTTACATATTGTTCTGTTGCCCTGAATGTAGGATATCAGTGTGACCAGGAAAGTCTCAGTGGAGAGACCATGATTGGGTCTTTTGCTTAACTATTTTTCTGTTGCAATGAATGTCTGGAAGGTCTTTGCCTCAGGCCACCCCTTTGTGAAGCCTGAAGAATATAGTTTTGAAATGGAAATTAATGGGCATCACCTGTGGCTTTTTGCTTAATTGCTTTGGAAAGGGATGTGGCTGAATTAGCCTCTTGGCCTTGTGTGTGGCTGTGACTTAGATTCTCAGCACCTGATGGATCTAAAAAATGATCCCATGTGTGCATCCCAAACCAAAATAGCCAAAAGATCAGTCATTGTGGATGAAGTCACATGCCTTCCTCTGTTAGGTTCCTGACCTCCATCAAGTGAAAATAGAGATTCTTTGGGTCAAATGAGTTCTTCCAAGCCCTGCAGAGGTGCTTGGGGTTTCGCATGACTCCAAATCATATAAAGAATCTATATCTGAAAGTCAGTAGGCCTCAAATTGGAGAAACAGAGCAGTATTAAAGGCATGCTTATTTGATCATTCCTGTTTCACAGGAAGGGTGTCCTGGACATCCTGACTTTAGGCAAATGAGGGGCAAGCAAGCTTATTTTGGAAACTGTCTTTGGCTGCGCCCCTGATGGAAACCTTCAGCCAGAGGTGATGATGAGTGACTACATGGAAGAAGATTAGTATCATGTGGGAGTGTTTTGGTTATAATTTTGGTCATTTGTGTCTCGGTTGGAAGAAATGACTGGGTCCACCTAGGCTTGAACTCTGGTTTGATTCCCCTTAGATACTGAGTTGTGGAACTGAACTCAGAGAAGTATTGCCATGAATTTTGTTGGGATTTTAGGAGGACACGCATGAGAGTCGTCCTTGGAAACTGAGATCTAGGCCCAGGGTGGCTTTCAAAAGAGCACTGGGAATCTCAGCCCGTATATAACATGAATTTATTATAAAGACTTGGAAGGCTGAGTTGAGAGTCAAAACACACATGGGCCTCACATTTAGACCTCAATGGGCCTGGCTTCATGTGACCTTTTTGGGCACTCTTTGGGAAGCCTTGCCTGTGAGAGTTTTCCAGAGCTTTCATTGAAATGAGCTTCCTCAACATTTAATGATTCCTGAATGAATAGAAACCCACAGTGCCTCCAACTTCATCTTTGAAAAATGGCTAGATAAAAACCATGAAATTTTTGAAATTTCCATGACCAGGTGGCACTGGAAAACTTTTGGATGCCCTGTTGCTGATCATGAGAATACCAGACAGTGCCTTGATTTACTGGGTTTCATGAAAATGGTGTATAACAGAGATGCCAGTAAGTTGGATCCTGCTGAGTAGTGGCCCAGAGCAGTGGCGGGCAGGTGTTTGATAAAACATCAGTGGTAGTGCCATGAGGATCTACCATTGGATTCCAAATGGCTTGTGACTGACATGGTGCAGCCAGGAAACCCTTATATGTAAAGGCATCTTGTTATATGGAGAGGTTTCAGGGCAATGTTCTGAATCATGTTGCTATTGTCAAGGGGGCAAGCTACGTGGGATAAAACTGGTTGGTGCATTCTCCTGCAGACCCTTCCCCCCACACCTGACAGAACTCTCTCCAGTACTGTGTCTCATTTGAACTCGTTGTATTTTGTGAAGCAAATACCAAACTCCCAGAGCAGCATCAAAAACACCACGAAAATTAGAGGATGACCAAATGGCTTCACAGTCGACACGGGGAGACACTTATCCCTTAGAGGCCACAGTTTACCTACAAAGAGAGAATTCAGCACTGCTGTCTCATTACATTGGAGAATAAGTAACCATGTCATCCAGGTCACATAGATTCAAATCCAGCTTTGATGCTCTCACTACAAAGTAAGCTAAAGCTCCTGACAACAACATATATTTCAAGTGCCCAACCTCAAAGGCAAATTCTCAAAAAACTTTAGACCAGCAGAGCTCCATGTTTGTGGAGGGTTTACTCTGTCCATTACATTTAGAAACTCCTCTACCAGCTCCAATGGTGTGAAATCTGGAGCATTTTCCATTCCATATAGGTATTGACAGATTTTTTTAACTCTTCTCCTCTAATTGTGTCTTACTTGAGGCGAAGGTAATGTCAAGGCATTGTTCTGGATGAGAGTTGGAAGATTTTTCTGTAGCATATGTTTGCATACACATTGGATTCAATTTCCTATTTTCCATTCAAAATACTGAATCCCTGACACTAACCCATACCCTACCAGACTCTGACTACTAATCCTAATATGATGGAGAAAAATAACCCAAACAGAATAGATATACAAGCAGTTCAGTGGAGGCATGTTGTATAGTTGGGCTTGCCTTCTGCATGATACAGAGCAGGAGTTATAGATCTAGTCAATTGATTATTGAAATAGTTCTCCATGTGTTTTTAAATTTAACAAATATGTGAATTCCTGTCTCCCTTTTCTGTAGCCTATTCAGCATGTATATTTTTATATGCACATATAGAATCCTACTCGGTACCACATGTACATTCTTGTGATTTGGTGGACTTGGCAGATACAAATTGTGAGACGAGATCACTCCTACTTAACCCTGTTGGTACTGAATATTCAAACTATGGGTGAGATTCCTAGTTGAACAACATTTTACATAAATCCATGTTCAGTAAAATGAATATTTTTAGATCTGTGGATGATATATATTTTATGATGAATTTTGATTGACATACACATTGCTACTTTTTTTGTCTTGTGTACTCTCCAGATTTTTCAAAATATGAAATACATGTGTCTTATCTACACTCCCTAAATATGTTCATGATCATGTATGTGAATTTATAATCAACTATTCACAAGATTATTCTCATAAATATTCATCCACCTGAAATTTGCCTAATGCTCTCAAATATCAATCCGATTGTTGACTACATATTGGTTTTTTCCTAAGATTATATATTCAAACTCAACCCTGTTCAAAATGTATAATCCTATCACTCACTTTATACTTTGCCTGATTTTCTAATATCTCTATTTATATCTGCTTTCCTACATATTTTCCCCCCTTCATCATTGTGACCGACTCTTCACCTGTGCAGACATTAACATTCACTCTCTAATCGAAACCCTATAGCTAAAGAACTTTTGTTCCAAATCCTATACTCACACTTCTTCCTAAACGTACTGACCATCTTCCTAATTCTATCAACTATCCCTATTTGACTGGATGTTCTCTTCTACATTCAATCATCCTAGTAAATGTCAGGCGAGCTTTGCAGGAGGAGACCACCAATAGACTATCTCATGCAACAGCCAAAGTTTATTGACTGTCCAGCATGCTGGTGCTCAGAGCTCACTTGAAAAGATCAGACAGCCCTGAGAATAGCTTAAGTAGAGCTTATATACTTTACCTGGAGAGGGCAGGGAGGGAAGTTTATTGATGGATCAAGGCGAGTGGGCGATTTGCGTGGAACTGGGTCAGGGAGCACATTCTGCAGTTTGGCAGTTGGGGACAGCACATACTGGGAACAAGATTTGCAAGTATCTCTCAAGATTTCAACAGTGTTTTGTTAAGCATACAGAAAAACAGGAAGTGACAAGTACCTATTTTATTAACCTTTTATTCCCCAATTCTTCTTCTGGCTACTTTTAATCATAAAAATGATCATTGGGGGTGTCACATTCTATGTCTGCTAGTGGGGTATTACCTTAAGTTTAACTCGTCCAATTTGAGCCTGGAGAAAAGAAATTACACGGTTGAGAAAACAGGGTTTTATAGTTAGCAATAATATGAGGATTATTTTTGGACCGGCCAGGTTTGATAAAAACGTAGTTAACCAGGGGGACTGTGTGAACCAAGACTCAAACCACCCTTTTTGGGCCTCTCTCTATCGTTGATGCTCTTCAAGACGTCTTCTTAATTTACTCATACATTTTATTACAACTCCAGTATGCTCGGCATACAAACAACATTCTTCCCTCAATGGAGCACAAAGGCCCCCTTCTCTCATGAAGAGCAGGTCCAACCATCGAGTGTTCTGAAAAACAACTTTAGAGAGAGAGGTTAAAGATTCATGCAAAGCTCTGATGGAGGTTTCTAATATCTTCTTTTTGGTCTATTGCTGTCATATTTTTTGTCATTTGTTGAGTCCCATGGACAAAGGCAGTAGTTCCCGTGCCCACCAGTGCAGCAATTCCTATTCCTAATAGGATGGCTAAAGGGAGGGATATATATTTTCAGTGGAACAGGGTTGTATGCCCCCCTATTTGATCTTCAAATGAACCTGTGTCGTGATAGAGCACTCTGGGAAACATCTGCACCATTACACAATTAATCACATCTGTTGACCATTTCATGAAAACATAAGCAATGTTTAAGTATATAGAATTATGCTGTAGTAGGGACAGACAAGGCAAGGCACCTAAGATAGCAGTGAAGACAGGGAAACTGTCCTATTTGGTTGCAACCGGATTCAGAGGGCATTGATTCTGTTGTAATCAAGTAATCCTCTGAAACCCAAGTTGAGGTAGTTTCAGAATTTTGTACCCAACATTTAAGGGAAGGGGCTCAGAAGTTCACAGTCTGCAGAAGTTGAAAAAAGCAGTTTTTGTTTCTGTTTTTTTCCTCAGTTCTGGGCAAGTTAACTTTTCAAGGACACCTGGGAAGGTAAGAGCTTTTTCTTCCCTTTCTTATTTTCCCCCTGCCAGCTGTTACCACGGAGCCCAGTTGCTAACTTCTTTAACTTAGAAATGTAGCCATCTCTCTGAAGCCCCAGGTCAAGGCCCAAGGCTTTTTTCACATATTTTTTGTGAAAAACTAGAAAGAGGGTGTCTAGCTAAGGATTGTTGATTTTTTTAGCCAGTGGCCAAGTAGAACAGGGCAATATGAAAAGAGGAAGTTTAAATACATTGAACTCTTTTACAGGGACTCTTTTCATGAAAGTCCAAAACTCAGCCATGGTGAAGACTTCTGGAGAAGGTCAGTTAAGACTTTTCAGTGGGCCTGGTACAGAAGGGGAAGACAGGGAAGGTGGGGCTGAGAGCAGCTCCGAGGATCTGAGAATGAGGAAGGAGGGATGTAAAAGAATAATTTGAGAAATGGTTTGGGATTTTCCTAGCAACAAAAACTTGAGCAGTAGAACAGGTAGAGCAGAGGGGAAGACGGGAGTGAGTATCCCAAAACGCATGTGAGGGACTTTAAATTCTTAGTAAACTGTTTTCAGTGATGACAAAGCAACTTTAAAGGCCATTTTTATTACATCTTGAATAGGGGTCTGAGGACTCTCCTCAGCTGGTTTGAGCTTTGGGTTAGCTGAAAAGAGGACCTGGTGGGACCCGGTGTGGGCACTGACAGGAGAAGAGAGGAGTGAGTGGGTGGAGGGGTACTTCAGTAGCTGCTAACTCAGCAAGGGGGCAATGGTCTGAGAACCAGCGAAGGTTTGGGTTTTTGATCTATTAATTGGAGGGAAGAAATCAGGTTTCTGAAGTGGGAGTGACAGCAGAGACTCTGGAGCAGAAAGCTGAAGGTGAGGATCTATTGGATAAGCAGAGTTCAGGATGTGAGTGAAGGAGGGAAAAGGCCTCCACATAGGGGAATCTCCTTTCACCCTTTTGAGCACTTGCAGATGTTTAAAAGGTCATGCAGAATTTGAGGATACAGAGACCCCTCTGGGAGCCATTGGTTTTTGTTATCTAATTCGTAATATGGCCAATGCTGTGCACTGAATTTGATGAGGAGTTTGGGTTCCATCAGGCAGCCCCTGTATGCTCACATCCCCATTACTTACAGAAGAAGTCGGCTTTCCCCCCACACACTCATGGCTGTTTGTGGCTTTGATGGTCGGTCGGGCAAACATAGTAATCTAGGCTAGCCAACCTGCATCTGGCTCGTGTGTCCCTACATCCATAATGTTTGTTTCCATTATCTATGGTACGGAAGGGATTTAATGGAATTTTAGTGGAATCCTCTTCATCAGGAATATCCCAATAGGAAAGACCTATAGCCAGCTGACAAATGTCTGGGTAAAGTGATGGTCACCAGGTACCTAAGGGGGCTGTATGCAAGATAGATTATACATCTTTTCCAGTAGAATTTGTGATCAGCCATCGCTGCTGCACGGGCTGATGAGGGTTAGGACTACTTGTTGCCAAGGGGAGATTCTATAGCCTTATCCACATGGTGAATATGCAATTTGAAAGTGTTACCAGTCTTTTCCAGTTTCTAGCCAGAGTGTGGACAGGGCGCAGGCTTGAGATGAGAGGCATGGATCCAGGAAGTGATTCTGTCTACCTTTACCACTGTAGATGTTATAAGTAGCACCTGGTATTGTCCTTTCCAGCAGGGTTCCAGGGATGACACCTGATATCGTCTTACGTAGATGAAGTCTCTTACTTGATATCGATGTGGAGTCCCCTCGTCCCCAGTTTGGTAGGCAGTGGCCAGCTGTTTCCACAGGTATCACTGAGTTCTTTCAAGAGTTTAAGTCTGTCAAGCAAGGGGGTGTGGAAGGGATCGTTAGGTCTTACAGTTGGGCTTAGGTCACTTACTGGAGGAGAGGCACCCTAGAGAATTTCACAGGGGATGAGGTTACTCAAAAAAACAGAGGGAGTATTTCTTGCATGAAACATTGTATATGGCAGGAGCATAGTCCAACCTTTTATGCTGGTCTCTAAGCTTAATTTCATTAAGGCCTCTTTAATGCTTCTATTCATTCTTTCTACCTGTCCTGAACTCTGGGGTCTGTTAGCACAATTTAACTTCCAATTAATCCCCAGGTTCCTGGCTAACCCCTGACTTACCTGAGCCACGAACGCCGGTGCATTATCAGACGGTATTACCTTAGGCAGGCCGTGTCTTTGAAAAATATCTTCCAGGATCTTCTGGACCACCTTTTGTGCTGTTTCTTTTATTTTTTCTTTTCTTTTTTAGGGGGGAAAGATTCAATCCATCCTAAAAATGTATCTACAAAGACTAGGAGATATTTATGTCCATACCTTGCTGGCTTAATTTTAGTAAAGTCAACTTCCCAGAATTTTCCTGGTCTGGATCCTCATAGGTGCTTTCCTGCAGGAAGCTTGGAAGGGTAAGCATTAACCATTTGATGGACTTGACAGGCTTTTTTTACCCATTCAGCTATTTCTTTTTGCTGTGAGTCAGTTAGTGGAAAACTCTGTTCTTGATACTTCAGAAATACCTGCAGTTTCTTTTAACCAAGGTGAGTGAGTTGATGTGCATTTTCTACTGACATAGTTAGAGCTGTGATTATAGGAGTTTTTACTGAAAGATTTAGAAATTCCACTTGGGGGCCTTCAGGGTGAAAAGTTATTTTGGCCCGGAGCTTGGTGAGCAGATCTCTGCCCATCAATGGGGCCCAGCATTCTGGGATTACTAGGAAGGAATGATCTATTTTTCCTTTCCCCAGGTCCATGATCCTCTTAGTTGTCCAAGCCAGATATTTACTGCCATTAGCCCCTTGAACTAGAGACCTTTTATTTGATAGAGGGCCCAAAGTGGTCTTAGGGGTGAGTATATTGCCCCTGTATCCACATCAAAGTTTACTGGGGTCCCCTCCACTTCAAAAGTTGCCCTGAACTCAGGGAGGGGATCTGAGCCGCGACTTTCTTAGTCATCCTCCAGAGTCAGAATGGCTGACTGGCGTGGCTTTCTCTTTCTACGGCACTCTTTGGCCCAGTGTCCTTTTTTTTTACAGTAGGCACATTGTTCTGAGGCCAGGGGTGGCCTCTGGCATGGGACCAGGTATCCATTCCTGTCTCCCTGTTTCTTAATTTCTGGCCCTTCTGTTGTTGTGACCAGGACCTTAGTCAACACCTTAGTCTGTCTTTTGTTTCTTTTATCCTCCCTTTGCTCCCTTGTCTTCCTCAGTTTCTCTCTTAAGGTATACTTTCTTGTCTTCTGTGACTAAGTCTCTCAAAGTCATATCTTGTAATCCATCTAAGCATTGTAACTTTCTTTTAATATCCAGGGCAGCTTGCCCAATAGAAGCCATCCTGACAGATGTCTTTTGATCCTCTGCCTGAGCATCGAAAGGAGTATATCTCCTATATGCCTCCCTAATTCTCTCTAGAAACATAGAGGGAGATACATCAGGCCTTTGAATAACCTCTCTTACCTTGGCCAAATTAGTTGGTTGCCTAGCGGACACTCAGATGCCCACTATTAGAACCTGGCCATAAGTGGACAGATGCATTCTAACTTCAAAGGTGTTGGTGTCCCATTTGGGTTGTTTCAAGGGAAAACCAGCTTTGATTAAGTTGGGAAGATGTGTTGGTCTCCAATCTGGCCCGAGGATTTTTTTTCTAGCTTCCAGGAGAATTCTCTTTTGTTCCTCTGTCATAAAGAGAGTGTCTAGGAATTGTTGACAGTCATCCCAAGTATTCAGGTGTGAAAACATCAATGACTCAACCAGACCTGTGAGCCGGGTGGGGTCCTCGGAAAAAAAGGGATTGTGATTTTTCCAGTTATATAGGTCTGAAGAGGAGAAAGACCAATATTTGTCAGCTTGCATTTTCCCCCCATGGCCTTCGTCAATCAATGGTCCATAGGGACATAGGGGGAGCATCACGGGAGTTCCAGGGTTTTCAATCATTCGAAGCCAGCGAGTTCCCTCAGCCAGGCCAGCTTCCTCCTGGGGAGGTGGGGCTGTGTGTGCTGTGGGGGAGTTATCTGGAGGGCGCAGGGCCAGCTTAGCTTCCTAAATGGCGGAGATTCTGAGTCAGCTGCAGGGGAATCACTTACAGGGGGTTGGTGATTGGGGGATGAGGGCAGGGTATGAGGAGGGGGATGAGAGTCCAGTAGAGTCAAATCTTGTGACTCAGGGAGAACAGAGGGTGGTGGAGGAGGAGGAGCAGAGGGTTTGAGAGATCATGGGGGAAGCAGTACCAGCAGGGAAAGGGACAAGGAAAGGCTTCACCCATGGAAGAGGAGACTTGCAGAGGTCCTGCAAAGTTAAGATACATGGCTGTTGATCAGGATGGCTATGTGTGCGCAGCTGAAAGACAATATCTCTGACTTTTTAAATTAGTGGGAAGTATAAAGATGCTTCTAGGGGCAATCCGACTTGAAAGGTGAAACATTCTGAGGCACAGACAGTCTGGCAAGTCTGCAGTTTTACAGAAAAAGAAAGATTCTGAGCCCTTAAGCGAACTTTGGTCCAGTGATCAAGGGTCAGGGACAGAGACATTGAAGTGCTCTGTCCCATATTGAAAGATACACAAACAGTGAATGCAACAACACACAACACAGACAAGACAAGACAATAAAGACAGGCAATGGACGTCCAAAACTGAGACCAGGACTGCGTAGCAGGCAAAATCCTATGGGCTGGCAATACCGAATCTGAAACAAAAAATCACTGAGTCGAGGAGACAATTGTTCCTCGATTTCTCGAGTCCTCGGTGGCATCCCCCAATACCATTATTCATGTAGCAGACTGATTCCTAACCCAAATCGAACATGTTATCAACCCTAACCATACATTGTTACCTCAATCTAACTTTACAGAAGAGCACGGACAGAGTTGGTCTTACAATCCAGGAATGTAGGGGATCTTCCACCTGCTGAGAACCTCAAAGATCCATGCAAAAATGATCCCTGAAGAAGATGTAGGCAGCTTTGAAGGACCTGATTGAGCAAAAGTCATCTTCCATGGCGAACAACCTGGTCAGGATGAAGGGTTGTGTCTGAATCAGCCTCTCTATTCTTAATGTAGAGAAGATGGACCAAATGAGACCTGTGTGGAGAGTTGTTCCCAGGTGCCTATGGTTGATATACCATTCTAACTTGTGAATGTGTCACAGGAACCAGGGGCAGCCTCCATCTCATGGGACCCTTGGAAGCAACTGTTAAGACAAAATGGTTGCCAAGGCAGTGAACTCATTCTGTTCCTGAAGGAAGTGACCTCACCTCACTTCCTTTGTGATGGAACTCTCTGATCTTGGGATCCAGGAAGCCAGTTAAACAGTGCCAGTTTTAGTCCCAGTCCCAGTGTTCTCACTTTTTGGATTTCCCGAGGACAGGGTCATTCTTTCTTGCTAACTACTGATGTTAGGATGTCGAAATGGCAGAAAAGCTCTGAAGAGGTGCCTTTCCTGAGAAAGAAGGTAGTGCCTCACTGCTGACTCCTGACAACTTCAGAGAGTTGGCCAAAGACACAAGATCTGAGACAGGACACGCTATTTTGGAGGAACATTGTATGGCCCTCCAGTCAGAAGACACTCCGGATAGTCACAGACCTACTTGTGGGAAGGAGGTGCCTTTGTGGGTTTGGGTATGAGTTTCTGGTTTTGTCTCATGTTCTGAGAATAGGTAGGAAAGGTGGTTTGTTTGGTTTGGAGTGAACTATTTCTAGTAAGTCTTTTGACAAGGTGAGTGTTTCTATGTCTGTAACTCACTGTCCGTGGTTGTAGACATTAGAAAAGATAATGCATCAGTGGATGTGTCCTGTCTATGAGAAAGCTCCCCAGCATTCATCCTACCAAATTTATGAATGGACTGCCGCTTGCCTTATGGGTGGCCAACTCCTGCTATGTGTGCATCCAAAACCAAAATGGCTAAAAGAACAGTCATTGTGGATAGAGTCTCTTGACTTCCTCTGTAAGGTTCCTGATCTCAATTAAGAGAGAATAGAGATCCTTTGGGTCAAGTGAATTCTTTAAATCCTACAGAGGCTAGCTCATAGTTGCTTGGGTTTTCTCATGACATTAATTCACATAAATAATCTAAAATGCACAGTCAGTAGGCCTCAAATTGGAGAAGCGGAGCAGTATTAATGGCAGGCCTATTTGATCACTCCTGGTTCACAGGAAGCATGTCCAGGCCACCATGACATTAGGCAAATGAGGCGCACGGGAGCTTATTTTGTACACTGCCTTGGGCTGCACCCCTCATGGAAACCTCCAGCCAGGTTTTATGATGAGTGTCTATATATAAGAAGATGAGGGCAATGTGGGAGTTTTTTGGTTTTAATTGTGGTCATTTGTGTGGTGGTAGGAAGAGATGACTGGGTCCACCTGGGCTTGAACTCTGGTGTGATTCCCCATAAAGACTGAGTTCTGGAATTGACCTCAAAGAAGTTTTGCCATGAATTGTGTTGGCATATTAGGAGGCCACACATAAGATTCCCCCTTGGAAACTGAGATCTAGGCCCTGGGTGGCTTTCCACAGAGCACTGGGAATCTCAGCCAGGATATCACATGATTTTATTGTGAAAGATTTGGCAGCCATAGTTGAGAGTCAAAACACACATGGACTTCACATTGTAGACCTCAATGGGTCTGGCTTCATGTGACATTTTGGCCACTCTTTTGGAAGCCTTGACTGTGAGAGTCCTCCAGAGATTTCATTGAAATTAGCTTCCTCACCATTTAATGGTTATTGAAATAATTGAAACACTCAGTGCCTCCAACTTCATTCTTGAAAAATGGCTCCATATATACCATAAAATTTTTGAAATTCCCATGACCAGGTGGCACTGGAGAACCACTGGATATCCTGTTGCTGATCATGAGTGTGCCAGATACTGCCTTGATTGACTGGGTTTCACAAAAATGGTGTAGATCTGAGATGCCAGTTAGTTGGAGCCTGCTGAATAGTGGGCGTAGAGCAAAGGTGGGCAGGTGTGAGATAAAACAGCTGTGGTGGTTTCATGTGGATCTACCATTGGCATCCAAATGGCTTCTGACTGACATTGTGCAGTCAGCAGACCCTTATATGTAAAGGCATCATGTTGTATGGAGAGGTTTCAGGGCAATGTTCAGAATCAGGTTGCTTTGGTCAAGGGGGCATGCTATGTTCGACAGAAGCCTGGTTGGTGCATAATCCTACAGGCCCTGTCCCACCACACGTGACAGAACGCCCTCCAGCACTGTGTCTCAGTTGAACTCCTTGTATTTTGTGAAGCAAATACCGAACTCCCAGTGCAGCATCAAGAAAAACCACAAAAATTGGAGGATGAGCAAATGGGTTCACAGTCCACACGAGGAGACACTTAGAACCCAGTGGCCACAGTTGACCTACAAAGAGAGATTTCAGCACTGCAGCCTCGTGTTCATTGGAAAATAAGATACCATGTTCTCCAGGTCACATAGATGAAGACACATCTTTGATGGTCTTACTACAAAGGAAGCTAAAGCTCCTGACAACCACTTATATTTCAAGTGCCCAATCTCAGAGGCATTTTCTCCAGAAGTCTTTAGGCCAGCAGAGCTTCATGTTTGTGGAGTGTTTACCATGTCACTTACTTTTGGAAACTCCTCTTCCACCTCCAAGTTTGTGAACTCCTGAGCATATTCAATTCCTGATATGTATTCACACATTTTCTAACTCATCTCCTCTAAATGTCGTATTTGGTGCGAAGGTAATGTCAAGGCATTGTTCTGGATGAGAGTGGGAAGATTTTTGTGTAGCACATATTTGTATACACATTGGATTCATTTTCCAATTTTACATTCAAAATACTCAATCCCTGACACTATACCATACCCTACTAGGCTCTGACTACTATTCCTGACATGATGGAGAATAATAACCCAAACAGAATAGAAATACAAGAAAATCAGAGGAGGCATGGTGTACATTTGGACTTGCCTTTTCCATTATATAGCGTAGGAGTTATAAATCTAGTCAATTTTTTGTTTAAAGAGTTCTCCATGTGTTTTTAAATTTATCAAATATGTGAATTCCTTTCTCCCCCATTTCTCTGTATCCTATTCAGTACATGTATTTTTATATGCACATATAAAATCGTATCTTGTATCATACGTACTTTCTTGTGAGGTGGCTGACATGTCAGATACAAATTGTGAGAAGAGATCACTCCTCCTAAACGCTGTTGAAACTGAAAATTCAACTTATGGGTGGGCTTCCTAGTTGAACAACTTTATACATAAATCCATGTTCAGTAAAATGAATATTTTTGGATACGTGGATGATATATATTTCACGATGAATTTTGATTGGTATATATATTGCTAGTTTTTAATGTCTCTGTGTATGTGTGTGTGTGTGTGTGTGTATATATATATATATATATATATATATATATATATATATATATACACTGTCCAGATTTTTAAACATATGAAATATATGTGTCTTTGGCCACTCTTTGGGAAGCCTTACCTGTGAGAGTTCTGTAGAGCTTTCATTGAAATGAGCTTCCTCAACATTTAATGGTTCCTGAATGAATTGAAACCCACAGTGCCACAAACTTCATCCTTGAAACATGGCTTAATAAATACCATGAAATTTTTGAAATTCCCATGACCAAGTGTCACTGGAGAAACTTTGGATGTCTTCTTGCTGATCATGAATGTACCAGACAGTGCCTTGACTGACTCTGTTTCATGAAAATTGTGTAGAACAGAGATGCCAGTAAGTTGGAGCCTGCTGAGGAGAAGTGGGCCCAGAGTTGTGGTGTGCAGGTGTATGATAAAACATCTGAGGTGGGGCCATGTGGATCTGCCATTGACTTCCTAGTGGCTTTTGGCTGACATGGTGCAGCCAGCAGACCCTTATATGTAAAGGCATCTTTTTATATGGAGAGGTTTCAGGGCAATGTTCAGAATCAGTTTGTTATGGACAAGGGGGCAAGCTATGTGGGGTAGAAGCCTGGTTGGTGAATTCTCCTGAAGACCCTAACCCTCCACACATGACAGAACTCCCTCCTGCTCTGTGTCCCAGTTGAACTCCTTGTATTTCATGAAGCAAATACAAAAACCCCAGTGCAGAACCAAGAAACACCACGACAATTGTAGGATGACCAATTGGCTTCACAGTCAATACGAAGAGACACTTAGCCCCCAGTGGCCACAGATTACCTACAAAGAGAGAATACAGCACTGCTGGCTCATGTTCTTTGGAGAATAAGAAACCAAGTCCTCCAGGTCACATAAATGCAGACCCATCTTTGATGGTATCACTACAAAGGACAGTAAATCTCCTGAGAACTACATGTAGTTCAAGTGCCCAACCTCAGAGGCAGTTTCTCAAGAAGTATTTAGGCCAGCAGAGTTGCATTATTGTGGAGTGTTCATCCTGTCGCTTACTTTTGAAAACTCCTTTACAACCCCCAAGGTTGTGGTCTCCTGAGCATTTTCCATTCCAGATATGTATTCACAGATTTACTAATTCTTCTCCTCTAATTGTGTCTTACTTGGGGTGAAGGTAATGTCAAGGCATTGTTCTGAATGAGAGTGGGAAGATTTTTTGTAGCACATATTTCATACACAATGGATTCATTTTCCTATTTTCCATTCGAATTACTGAAACCCTGACACTAACCCACACCCTACTAGACTCTGACTACTAATCCTAATATGATGGAGAAAAATAACCAAAACAGAAGAGAAATACAAGCAGTTCAGAGGAGGCATGGTGTATAGTTGGACTTGCCTTTTGCATGATAAAGTGTAGGTGTTATAAATCTGGTCAATTATTAATTGAAATAGTTCTTCATGTGTTTTGAAAGGTATCAATTATGTGAATTCCTGTCTCCCCTTATCTGTTGCCTATTCAGCACATGTATTTTTATATGCACATATAGAATCCTACCTGGTACCACACGTAAATTCTTGTGAGATGGCTGACGTGGCAGATAAAGATTGTGAGAAGAGATCACTCCTCCTAAACGCTGTTGGAACTGAAAATTCAACCTATGGGTGAGCTTCCTAGTTGAACAACATTATACATAAATCCATATTCAGTAAAATAAATATTTTTGGATCTGTGTATGATATGTATTTCATGATGTATTTCGATTGTCATATATATTGCTACTTTTTTATATCTCTGTATGTGTTTTGTGAAAAATCTACACCCTCTAGATTTTTCAAAATATGAAATATATGTCTCTTATTATACACTCCCTAAATTCATTCATGTTCATGTATGTGGTTTTATAATCAACTTTTCACAAGATTATTTTCAGATATATTCATCCACCTCAAATACATATTTGTTTTCTAGTACTGAAAACTCACTTCAGTGAAGGGTGCATACAAATCCTTATATTTCTACAGTAACTGACCCAGGTTAACATCAATACAAGTAGATTCCTATGGGAAATGTTGTGCATTTTGATGTTCATTTTTATTCAACACTGGTACATTACTATTTCTTCAGTTTATGGACATCTTAGAAAATAGATTTCATCCACATTTCACAAATTTAAATGCATTTGGTACACTTTCTATCACTTCCTGCTTAAGATCACACGTATTCCTCCTTTTTTTTGACTGTTTTTTTCATGATCGTTCTTCCTAACGCATTATTTTTGATTTCCATAATCTTTTTGAAGCAAAACTCACACTCTCTTTATGATAAACCATAACACTTACATTACCATTAGATGTATAATTGGATGGAATGAATGATTGTATATCAATGTAAGATTTCCTGTATATTTTCAGATATCAATTTATTCCAATTTCCAAATTTGATACCAGTTATATTATTTATTCACAGTATGGACTATTCATGCATTATCTCTATATTCATAGAAAAAGCGTACACCTATTTTTATCCCCAATACTATTTAATGAGTTTTCAAAATATAGCTCCCCTTAATGGTAGAAGAAATACTCATGTCACCAGAACTACATATATATTTTATCACAGTAATATTTTGGAAAAAAATGCAAAGATCACACTTATGTCTGTACCAACTCCTAATTTGAATGTGAGTATGAATTACTAAAAACATCCATGTCCAGGATGCCTAAGGCTCTCAAATGTCAATTCTATTGGTGAGTACATATCTGTTTCATCCTAAGATTATATATTCAATCTCAACCCTGTTGAAAATGTCTAAACCTATCACTCACTTTATACTTTGCCTGATTTCCTAATGTCACTATTGATATCGATTTTTCTACATATTTTGCCCAGTTCATCATAGTGACTGATTCTTCAGATTTGCTGACATTTACATTCACTCTCTAACGAAAATCCTATTACTAAAAAAGTCTTGGTCCAACTCCTAGACTCACTCTTCTTCCTAAACTTACTAACTTCCTAATCCTCCTGACTACCACTTTTTGACTGGATGTTCTCTTTTACATTCAATCATCTGAGGTACAGTGTTTTAGCCTACAGATGTTGCACATCGTAGGATATATATCTTATTCACAAATTCACAAATTTATAGGCATTTGCTTCACTTTTAATCACTTCCTGCGTCAGAACACATGTATTCCTCCAGGTTTCTTGACTGTTTTTTTTCATGAGACTTTTTTCAAAACACATTATTTTCGATTTCCAAAAACACTTTTGAAGCAAAACTCACACATTCTTCATGATACACCATAACGCTAATATTACCATTAGATGTATTACTGGTTGGAATGAATGATTGTATATCAATATAAGATTTCCTGTACATATTCAGATATCAGCACAATCCATTACTTAAAGTTGGAACAAGTTTTATTATTTATTCACAGTATGGTCTATTCATGCTTTATCTCTATATTTATAGACACAGGGTACACCTCTTTGTACCCCCAATACTAATTTTACATCTTTAATATATTGCTCCGAGAAATGGTGGAAGAAATACTCATGTCACCTGATCTACATATACATTTTATCACAGAAATATTCTGGAAAAAAATGTAAAGGTCACACTTATGACTGTATCAAAGCCTAAATGGAAAGTGAACATGGATTACTAAAAACATCCATGTATAGGTTGCCTTTTGCTCTCAAATGTCAATTCAATTGGTGACTACATATTTGTTTCTTCCTAAGATTATGTATTCAAACTCAACCCTGTTGAAAGTGTCTAATCCAGTAACTCACTTTATACTTTGCCTGATTTTGTAATGCCTCTATTGATATCTGCGTTGCTACATATTTTCCCCAGTTCATCATACTGAGTGACTCTTCATATGTCCTGACATTTACATTCACTCTCTAACCGAAACCCTATTGCTAAAGACCTTTTGTTCCAAATCCTATATTCACTCTTCTTTTTAAACCTACGGAATATCTTCCTAATCCTACTGACTATCCCTTTTTGATTGGATGTTCTCTTCTACATTCAATCATCCAAGGTAAAAGGTTCTATGCCATTGTATATCGTGTTATCTGAGACATCTTTGCAGAACATAATTCAAATCTAAGTATCCCAATCAAGGGCCCAATGCCCTTCTGGGATTCAAATCATACCGAGATTTCTGTTTTCATACTTATATTTCACCTCTGTATACTTGTAAATATCGCAGGAAATGATTACTAACCCAAAATGAACCTGTTACTATCCCTAAACATACACTGTTCCCTCAATCTCATTTTACAGAAGAGCAGGGACAGAGTGGTTCTTACAATACAGGAAAGTAGTGGACTTTCCACCTGCTGAGAACCTCAAATGTCCATGCAGAAATGATACCTGGAGAAGTTGTAGGTATGTATGTAGGACCTGAGAGAGCAAAATTCATCTTCCATGGCAAACAACCTGGTCTGGATGAGGGATGTGTCTGAATCAGCCTCTCTATTCTTATTTTAGAGAAAATGGACCGAACCAGGCCTGTGTGGAGAGCTGTTCCCGGGTGCCAATGGTTGATATACCATTCTAACTTGTGAAATTGTCACAGGAAGTAGGGGCAGACTCCATCTCATTGGACCCTTGGAAGCAACTGTTAGGACAAAGTTGTTGCCAAGGCAGTGACCTCATTCAGTTCCAAAGAAAGTGGCAAACCTCATTTTCTTGGTGATGGAACTCTCTGAACTTGGTATCCAAGAAGCCAGGCACCGAGGGGCAGTCCCAGTCCCAGTCCCAGTGGGCTCACTTGTTAGGATTTACCAAGGACAGTGTGAGTCTTTCTTGGTAACTACTGATTTGAGGATGACCAAAAGCCAGGAAAGCTCTGAAGTGGGACCTTTCCTGAGAAAGCAGGCAGTGGCTCACCACTTTTTCCTGACATCTTCACAGAGTTGGCCAAGGAAACCAGATGTGAGAGAGGACAGGCCATTTCAGGGGATCATAGTATGGCCCACCATTCAGAGGACACTCCAGATAGTCACAGACCTACTTGGGGGAAGGAGGTGCCATTGTGGGAGTGGGTGTGGATTTGTGGTTTTGTCTCATGTTCTGAGAATAGGTTGGAAAGGCGGTTTGTTTGGTTTGGAGTGGACAGTTTCTAGTATGTTGTTTGACAAGGTGAGTGTTTCTTTGTCTGTGTATCCCAGTATGTCCATTGTTATCGACATTAGAAAAGAGAATGCATTAATGGATGTGTCCTGTCCAGTATAAATCTTCCCCTAATTATTTCTGGCCAATTTATGAATGGACTGCAGCTTGTCTTATCGATGGGCAACACCTGCTATCTTCCTAAGTTGAAGTTTTCTTCCTGAATTCTGGCCATTCTCCAGAATAGGCTCATGGTTTTGTGTCCAAGATATGTACCACCTCCAAGCTCTGTGACATGGCCATGTACTGGAGAGCTGAAGAGAATGGCGAGCATCTCAGAAAACTTGGATATCATGTTGATCAGGAAAGTCTCAGTGGAGAAACCCTGCTTGGGGCCTTTTCCTTACTTATTGTTGTGTTGCACTGAATGTCAGGAAGGTCTTTGCCTCAGGCCACCTGTTTGTGAAGCCTGAAGAAAACTGTTTTCTTTCCAAATCCTATATTCAAATGGAAATGAATGGGCATCAACTGTGGCTCTTCGCTTAATTGCTTTGGAAAGGGATGTGTCTGAATTAGCCTCTTGGCCCTGTGTGTGGCTGTGGCATAGATTCTCACCACCTGATGGATCTATAGAATGATCTCATGTGTGCATCCAAAACCATAATAGCAAAAAGTCAGTCATTGTGGATGAAGTCTCTCCCCTTCCTCTGTGAGGTTCCTGACCTCCATCAAGTGAGAATAGGTTTTCTTTGGGTCAAATGAGTTCTTCAAAGCCCTGCAGAGGTGCTTGGGTTTTCGCATGACTCCAAATCACATAAAAAATATATTCCTGAAATTAGTAGTCCTCAAATGGGAGAAACAGAGCAGTATTAATGGCAGGCTTATTTTTTGATCACTTCTGGTTTACAGGAAGGATGTCCAGGCCACCCTGACTTCAGGCCAATAAGGGGCAAGCGAGCTTAATTTGGACATTGTCTTAGGCTGCGCCCCAAATGGAAAACTCCAGTCAGAGGTGAAGATAATTGACTATATGGAAGAAGATGAGGGCCATGTGGGAGTGTTTGGGTTTTAATTTTGGTCATTTGTGTAGCGGTTGGAAGAAATGACTGGGTCCAACAGGGCTTGAACTCTGGTGTGATTTCCTTTAGAGACTGAGTTGTGGAACTCACCTCAGAGAAGTATTGCCATGAAATATGTTGGGATTTTAGGAGGCCACGCATGAGAGTCACCCTTGAAAACTGAGATCTAGGCCCAGGGTGGATTTCCACAGAGCACTGGGAATCTCAGCCAGGATATCACATGATTTTATTCTTAAAGACAAGGCAGCCATAGTTGAGAGTCAAAACACACATGGTCCTCACATTGTAGACCTCAATGGGCCTGGCTTCCTGTGACATTTTAGCCACTCTTTGGGAAGCCTTGGCTCTGAGATTTCTCCAGAGCTTTCATTGAAATGAGCTTCCTCAACTTTTAATGGTTACTGAATGAATTGAAACCCACAATGCCTCCAACTTCATGCTTGAAAAATGGCTAGATAAATACCATGAAATTTTTGAAATTCCCGTGACCAGGTGGCACTGGAGAACCTTTGGATGTCCTGTTGCTGATCATGAGTATAGCAAACAGTGCCTTTATTGACTGAGTTACAAGAAAACGGTGTAGAACAGAGATGGCAGTAAGTTGGAGCCTGCTGACCAGTGGGTCTACAGCAGTGGTGGGCAGTTGTGTGATAAAACATCAGTGGTAAGGCCATGAGGATCTACCATTGGATTCCAAATGGCTCTTGACTTACATGATGCAGCAAGCAGACCCTTATATGTGAAGACATCTTGTTATATGATGAAGATTCAAGCCAATGTTCAGAATCAGGTTGGTATGGACAAGGGGGCAATGGGGCAAGCTATGATGGATAGAAGCATGGTTGGTGCATTCTCCTGCAGACCATGACCCACCACACGTGACAGAACTCCCTCAAGTACTGTGTCCCAGTTGAGCTCCTTGTATTTTGTAAGGCAAATACCAAACTCCCAGTGCAGCTGCAAAAAACACCACAAAAAGTGGAGGAGGACCAAATGGCTTCACAGTTCACACGGGGAGACACTTAGTCCCCAGTGGACACAGTTTACCTATAAAGAGAGAATTCAGCACAGCTGTCTCATGTTCATTGGAAAATAAGAAACCATGTCCTCCAGGGCACAGGGATGCAGACCAAGCTTTGATGGTCTCACTACAAAAGAAGCCAAATATCCTGACAACAACATATATTTCAAGTACCCAACCTCAGAGGCAGTTTCTCAAAAAGTTTGAAGGCCAGCATAGGTCCATGTTTGTGGAGTGTTTACCCTGTCCCTTACTTTTGGAAACTCCTCTACCACCTCCAAGGTTGTGAACTCCAGAGCATTTTCCATTCCAGATATACATTCACTGATTTTCTAACTCTTCTCCTCTAATTGTGGCTTACTTGGGGAGAAGGTAATGTGAAGGCATTGTTCTGGATTAGAGTGCTAGGATATTTTTGCAGCACATATTTGCATACACATTGGATTACTTTTCCAATTTTCCTTTTGAAATACTGAATCCCTGACACTAACACACACCTACTAGACTCAGAATACTCTTCCTAATATAATGGAGAAAAAAACCCAAACAGAATAGAAATACAAGCAGTTCAGAGGAGGCATGTTGTATAGTTGGACTTGCCTTTTGCATTATATAAGGTAGGAGTTATAAATCTATTCAATTTTTAATTGAAATAATTTTCCATGTGTTTTTAAAGTTAAGAAATATGTGATTTATTTTTTCCCTTTCTCTGTAGCCAATTCACACATGTATATTTATATGCACATATAGAATCCTAACAGGTATCACACGTACATTTTTGTGAGGTGGCTGACTTGGAAGTTAAAAATTGTGAGAAGAGATCACTCCTCTTAAACGCTGTTGGAACTAAAATTCAACATATAGGGTAGCTTCCTATTTGAACAACATTATACATAAACTTATGTTCAGTAAAATAAATATTTTTGCATCTGTGAATGATATATATTTAATGATGAATTTGGATTGGAATATATATTGCTACATTTTAATGTCTCTCTTTGTGCGTGTGTGTCTATATATATATATATATATATATATATATATATATATATATACACACACTCCACAGATTTTTCAAAATATAAAATATATGTGTCCTATATACACTCTCTAAATTCATTCATGTTCATGTATGTGGATTTATAATGAAATTTATACAAGATTATTCCCAGAAATATTCATCCACCTGAAATAAATATTTGTTTCCTAGTACGGAAAACTAACTTCAGTGACTGGTGCATACAAATCTTAATAATTCTACAGTAACTGACCCCGTCTAACATCAATGCAAGTAGATTCCTATGGGACATGATATGTAATTGGACGTTCATTTTTATTCAACACTGGTACAATATTATTTCTTCAGTTTTTGCACATCATAGGATATGAATTTCATCCACAATTCACAAATTGATAGGCATTTGTTTCAAATTTAATCACTTCCTGCTTCAGAACGCATGTATTGTCAGGGTTTCTTGACAGGTCTTTTCATGAGAATTCTTTCCAAACACATTATTTTCAATTTCCATAATCACTTTTGTAGCAAAACTCACAAACTCTTCATGATAAACCAAAAAACTAATATTATCATTAGATGTATAACTGGTTGTAATGAATGATTGTATATCAATATAAGTATGGTCTATTCATGCTTTATCTCCATATTCATAGACACAGGGTACACCTCTTTGTACCCCCAATACGAATTTTATGTCTTCAATATATTGCTCCCAGAAATCGTAGTAGAAATACTCATGTCACCTGATCTACATATACATTTTATCACAGTAATAATCTGGACAAAAATGTAAAGGTCACACTATGATTGTACCAAAGCCTGAATGTAATGTGAACATGAATTACTAAAAACATCCATGTCCAGGTTGCCTAATGCTCTCAAATGTCAATCCTATTGGTGACTACATATTTGTTTCTTGCAAGGATTATGTATTCAAACTCAACCCTGTTGAAAATGTCTAATCCTATCGCTCACTATATACTTTGCCTGATTTCATTATGTCACTATTGATATCTGCTTTTCTACATATTTTCCACAGCTCATCATAGTGACTGACTCGTCATATGTGCTGACATTTACATTCACTCTCTAACTAAAACCCTATTACTAAAGAACTTTTGGTCCAAATCCTATACTCACTCTTATTCCTAAACCTACCAAATATCTTCCTAATCCTACCTACTATCCCTTTTTGACTAGATATTCTCTTCTACATTCAGTCATCCAAGGTACAAGGTCCTATGCCATTGTATATCGATTTAACTTAGACAACTGTGCAGAACATAATTCAAAGCTAACTATCCCAATCAAGGGCCCAATGACCTTCTGGGCTTCAAATCATACCTAGATTTCTGTTTTCATACTTCTATTTCACCTCTATATTCTTGTAAATATCGTAGGTTCCCAATACCATTATTCATCACACAGAATGATTCCTAACAAAAATCAAACCAGTTATTAACCCTAAACATACACTGTTCCTTTAATCTCATTTTACAGAAGAGCAGGGACAGAGTGGTCCTTACAATACAGGAAAGCAGGGGACCTTCCACCTGCTGAGAACCTCAAAGGTCCATTCAGAAATGATACCTGGAGAAGTTGAAGGCAGGTATGAAGGTCCTGAGAGAGCAAAATTCATCTTCCATGGTGAGCAACCTGGTCAGGATGACGGGATGTGTCTGAATCAGCCTCTCTCTTCTTATTGTAGAGAAGACTGACCTGACCAGGCCTGTGTGGAGAGCTGTTCCCGGGTGCCTATAGTTGATATACCATTCTAACTTGTGAAAGTGTCACAGAAAGTAGGGGCAAACTCCATCTCATGGTAGCCTTGGAAGCAACGGTTAGGACAAAGTGGTTTCCAAGGCAGTGACCTCATTCAGTTCCAAGAAAGTGACATACCTCATTTCCTTGGTGATGGAACTCTCTGATCTTGGTATCAAAGAAGCCAGGCAGCCAAAAGTAGTCCCAGTCCCAGTCCCAGTGGGCTCATTGTTTTGATTTTCCAAGGACAGAGTCAGTCTTTCTTGGTACCTACTGATGTGAGGAAGGCAAATGCCAGGAGAGCTCTTGAGAGGGACTTTTCTTGAGAAAGCAGGTAGTGCCTCACCACTTTTTCCTGACAACTTCACAGAGTTGGCCAAGAAAACCAGATCTGAGAGAGGACAGGCCATTTTCAGGAATCATAGTATGGCCCACCATTCAGAGGACACCCCGGATCATCACAGACCTACTTGGGGAAAGGATGTGCCTTTGTGGGAGTTGGTGTGTGTTTGTGGTTTTGTCTCATGTTCTGAGAATAGGTAGGAAAGGTGGTTTGTTTGGTTGGATTGGACTGTTTCTACTAAGTTTTTTACAAGCTGAGTCTTTCTATGTCTGTGTCCGTTGTTGTTGACATTAGAAAAGAGAATGCATTAATGGATGTGTCCTGTCTAGTATAAATCTTCCCAAAATTTTTCCTCCCCTATTTGTGAATGGACTGCAGCTTGTCTTATCGATGGGCAACACCTGCTATCTTCCTAAGTTGGTGTTTTCTTCCTGAATTCTGGCCACTCTCCAGAATAGGCTCATGGTTTTGTGTCCAAGATATGTACCCCCTCCAAGCTCTGTGACATGGCCATGTAGTGGAGAGCTGAAGAGAATGGCGAGCATCTCAGAAAACTCAGATATCAGGGTGACCAGGAAAGTCTCAGTGGAGTAACCCTGCTTTTTGCCTTTTGCTTACTTATTGTTCTGTTGCACTGAATGTCAGGAAGGTCTTTGACTCAGGCCACACTTTTGTGAAGCCTGGAGAAAACAGTTTTCAAATGGAAATGAAGGGAATCACCTTTGGCTCTTTTCTTAATTGCTTTGGAAAGGGATGTGTCTGAATCAGCCCCTTGGCCATGTGTGCGGCTGTGGCTTAGATTCTCAGCACCTGATGTATCTAAAGAAAGATCCCATGTGTGAATCCAAAACCAAAATGGCCAAAAGAGCAGTCATTGGAATGAAGCCTCTCGCCTTTCTCTGTAAGGTTCCTGACCTCCATCAAGTGAGAATAGAGATCCTTTGTGTCAAATGAGTTCTTCACAACCTGCAGAGGCTAGCCCATAGGTGCTTGGGTTTTCTCATGACTCCAATTCACATAAAGAATCTAACCCCTAAGTAAGTAGGCCTCAAATTGGAGAATTGGAATTTTATTAACAGCAAGCCTATTTGTTTACTCCTGGTTCACAGTAATGGTGTCCAGGCCACCCTGAAGGTATGCAAATGAGGTGCAAGGATGCTTATTTTGGACACTGTCTTGGGCTGTGCCCCTCATGGAAACCTTCAGGCAGAGTTTATGATGAGTGTTTATATGGAAGAAGATGAGGGACGTGTGGGAGTATTTTGGTTTTAATTGTATTCATTTGTGTCACGGAAGAGTTGACTGGGTCCCTCTGGGCTTGAACTCTGGTGTGATTCCCCTTACAGACTGAGATCTGGAACTGAACTCAGAGAAGTATTGCCATGAATTGTGATGGCATTTTAGGAGGCCAGGCATGAGAGGAAACCTTGGAACCCGAGGTCTAGGCCCAGGTTGGCTTTCCAAAGAACACTGGGAATCTCAGCCAAGATATCACATGATTTAATTCTGAAAAACTTGGCAGCCATAATTGAGATTGAAAACACACATGGACCTCGCTTTGTAGACCTCAATGGGCCTGGTTTCATGTTACTTTTTGGGCACTTTTTGGGAAGCCTTGCCTGTGAGAGTGCTCCAGAGTTTACTGAAATTAGCTTCCTCAGCATTTAATTGTTCCTGAATGAATTGAAACCCACAGTGCCTCCAACTTCATCCGTGAAATATTGCTGGAAAATTATCATAAAATTTTTGAAATTCCCATGACCAGCTAAAACTGGAGAACCTTGGGATGTCCTCTTGATGATCATGAGTATACCAGACAGTGCCTTGATTGACTGGGTTTCAAGAAAATGGTGTAGAACAGAGATGCCAGTAAGTTGGAGCCTGGTGAGTAGTGGGACTAGAGCAGTGTTATGAAAGTGTGTGATAAAATATCTGTGGTGGGCCATGTGGATCTTCCATTGACTTCCAAATGCCTTGTGACTGACATGGTGCAGCCAGTAGACCTTTTATTTGATAGAGGGCCCAATGGAGCCTTATGGGCTGAGTATATTGCCCCTGTATAAACTTCAAAGTTTACTGGGGTCCCCTTCACTTCAAAAGTTACCCCGAACTCAGGGAGGGGATCTGAGCCCCAACTTTTGTAGTCATCCTCCAGAGTCAGAATGGCTGGCTGGCATGGCTGTCTCTTTCTAGGGCACTCGTGGGCCCAGTGTCCTTTTTCTTTAGAATAGGCACATTGATTTGAGGCCAGGGATGGCCTCGGGCATGGGACCAGGTATCTCTTCCTGTCTCCCTATTTCTTAATTTCTGGCCCTTTTGGTGTTCTGACCAGGACCTTAGTCAACGCCGTAGTCTGTCTTTTGTTTCTTTTATCCTCCCTTTGCTTCCTTCTCTTCCTCAGTTTCTCTCTTATAGTATACTTTCTCGGCTTCTCTGACTAAATCTCCCAAAATCATATCTTGTAATCCATCTAAGTATTGTAACTTTCTTTTAATATTTAGGGCAGCTTGCCCAATAAAGGCCATTGTGACAGATGCTTTTTGATCCTCTGCCTGAGGATTGAAAGGTGTATATCTTCTATATGCCTCCATAATTCTCTCTAGAAACATAGAGGGAGATTCATTAGGCCCTCGAATAATCTCTCTTACCTTGGCCAAATTATTTGGAACCCAGCGAAAAGTGGACAGATGCTTTCTTACCTTCAAATGTGTTGAGGATCCAGTTTGGTCGCTTCAAGGAAAGCTGGCTTTGATTATGTTGGGAAGATGTGTCGGTCTCCCATCTGGTCCGAGGACATTTTTTCTAGCTTCCAGGAGGATTCTCTTTTGTTCCTCTGTCATGAAGAGAGTCCCTAAAAGTTGTTGACAGTCATTCCAAGCAGGCGGGTATGAAAACATCAATGATTCAACCAGACCTGTGAGCCGGGTAGGGTCCTCGGAAAAAGGGGGATTGTTATTTTTTCAGTTATATAGGTCTGAAGAGGAGAAAGGCCAATACTGGTAGGCTTGCAATTTTCCCCCATTGTTGTCGTCAATCATTGGCCCGTAGGGACATAGGGAGAGCATCACGGGAGTTACAGGGTTTTCAATGATTCACAGACAGCGAGTTCCTTTATCCGGGCCATCTTCCTCCAGGGGAGGAGGTCTGTGTGTGCCACGGGGGAGTTATCTGGAGGGCCCTGGGCCAGCTTAGCTTCCTCCAATGGCGAAAAGGCTGAGTCAGCTGCAAGGGAATCACTTAGAGTGTGTTGGTGGTTGGGGGAAGAGGAGAGGGGATAAGGAGGGGGAGGAGAGTCCAGTAGAGTCAAATATTGTGACTCAGGGAGAACAGAGGGTGGAGTAGGAGGATGAGCAGAGGGTTTGAGATATCGTGGGGGAAGCAATAGGAGTAGGGGAAGGGGCAAGGAAAGGCTTCACCCATGGAGGAGGAGATTTGCAGAGGTCCTACCAATTTAAGGTATATGGCTGTTGATCTGGATGGCTATGTGGGCCCAGCTGAAAGACAATATCTCTGATTTTTTAAATTAGTGGGAAGTAGAAAGATCTTTCTAGTGGCCATCCGACTCCAAAGGTGGGACATTCTGAGGCTCAGAGATTCTGTCCGGTCCGGAGTTTTACTGAAAAAGAAAGATTCTGAGCTCTTAAGCGAACTTTGGTCCAGTGATTAAGGGTCAGGGACAGAGGCATTGAAGTGCTCTGTCCCATGATGAAAGATACACAAACTAAATGCAACGACACACGACACAGATATAACAAGACCATAAAGACAGGCAATGGACGTACATCACTGAGACCAGGAATCAGTAGACAGCAAAACCCGATGGGATGGCAATACCGAATCCAAAACAAAATATCACTGAATCGAGGAGACAATTCTTCCTTGATTTCCTGAGTCCTCTGCGGCGTCCCCCAGGGAGGTGCCCTGTGTCTCTGTGAGAGGTCTCTCAGCCAAAGTCGGAGAGAACTCAGGCTCTTCATCGCAAGCGATATTGCCAAGCCCTAACATGAATCCTGAAACCAGAAAGAGGTCCCTTACTTGCTCCAAGAGGAGCCCTTTGGGGTCTCTCGTCCGCCAGTGACGGAACTCGGTGGAACGTCAATATGTAAAGGTCCGGCGAGTGTCAGAGGAAGAGACCACCAAGAGACTGTCTCATGCAACAGCAAAGGGTTTATTTGGGGTTCAGCATGCTGGGGCTCAGAGCTCACTTGAATAGAGCAGAGAGCCCTGACAACAGTTTAAGCAGGGATTATTTACTTTCCTTGAGAGGGCAGGGAGGAACTATACTGATGGGTAAGGGCGAGTGGGCGGTTTACATGCAACCTGGTGAGGGAGCATATTCTACAGTTTGGCAGTTGGGGACAGTACATTCTGGGAACAAGATTAGCAAACAGTTCTCAAGATTTCAACAGTGTTTTGTTAAGCATACAGAAAAACAGGAAGTGACAATTAACTATTTTAATAACCTTTCACTACCGACTATCCTTTTGGACTGGATGTTCTCTTCTACATTCAATTTTCCAAGGTACAAGGTCCTATGCCATTGTATATCGATTTATTCAAACCTAAGTATCCCAATCAAGGGCCCAATGCCCTTCTGGGCTTCAAATGTTACTTAGATTTCTGTTTTCATACTTATATTTCACCTATGTATTCTTATACACATCACAGGTTCCCAATACCATTATTCATTCAGCAGAACGATTCCTAACCCAAACCAAACCTGTTATTAACCCTAACCATACACTGTTTCCTCAATCTAACTTTACAGAAGAGCAGGGACAGAGTTAGTCTTACAATACAGGAATGCTGGGGATCTTCCACCTGCAGAGAACCTCAAAGCTCCATGCAGAAATTATCACTGAAGAAGATATAGGCACCTCTGAAAAACCTGAGACAGCAAAATTCATCTTCCATGGCAAACAACCTGGTCAGGATGAAGGGTTGTATCTGAATCAGCCTTTCTATTGTTAATGTAGAGAAGATGGACCAAATGAGACCTGTGTGGAGAGCTGTTCCCGGGTGCCTATGGTTGATATGCCATTCTAACTTGTGAAAGTGTCACAGGAAGCAGGGACAGCATCCATCTCATGGGACCCTTGGAAGCAACTCTTAGTACAAAGTGGTTGCCAAGGCAGTGAACTCATTCAGTTCCTCATGGAAGTAGCCTCACCTCACTTCCTTGGGGAAGAAACTCTCTGATCTTGGGATACAAAAAGCCAGTCAAACAGTGCCAGTCCATGTCCCAGTCCCAGTGGTCTCAATTTTTGGAATTCTAGATAACAGAGTCAGTCTTTCTTGGTACCTACTTTGGACCGTCCTGTTTGCATGGCCAAATGGAAGGAAAGCTCTGAAGAGGGGCCTTTCCTGAGAAAGAAGGTAGTGACTCACCGCTGGCTCCTGACAACTTCAGAGAGTTGGTTAAGGACACCAGATCTGAGACAGGACAGGCCATTTCGGGGCAACCTAGAATGCCCAACAGTCAGAGCACACTCCAGATATTCACAGACCTACTTGGGGGAAGAAGGGGGCTTTGTTGGTGTGGGTGAGGGTTTGTGGTTTTGTCTCATGTTCTGAGAATAGGTAGGAAATACGGTTTGTTTTGTTTGGAGTGAACTGTTTCTAGTAAGTCGTTTGACATTGCGAGTGTTTCTGTGTCTGTGTACCCCACTGTGTCCGTGGTTGTAGATATTAGAAAAGAGAATGCATCAATGGATGTGTCCTGACTAGTAGAAAGCTTCCCAGCATTCATCCTGCCCAATTTATAAATGGAATGCAGCTTGCCTTATTGATGGGCAACACCTGCTATCTTCCTAAGTTCCTGTTTTCTTCCTGAAATCTGGCCACTCTCCAGAAGAGGCTCATGGTTTTGTATCCAAGATATGTGCCACCTCCAAGCTCTGTGACATGGCCATGTAGTGGATAGCTGAAGGGAATGGCGAGCATCTCAGAAAACTCAGATATCAGTGTGACTACTAATCTCTCAGTGGAGAAACCCTGTTTGGGCCTTTTGCTTAACAATTGTTCTGTTGCCCTGAATGTCAGGAAGGTCTTTCCCACATGCCACCCATTTGTGAAACCTGAAGAAAACAGTTTTCAAATGCAAATGAATGGGCATCACCTGTGGCTCTTTGCTTAATTGCTTTGGAAAGGCATGTGTCTGAATCAGCCTCTATGCCCTGTGTGAGGCTGTTGCTTAGATTCTTAGATGGATGGATCTAAAGAAAGATATCATGTGTGCATCCAAAACCAAAATGGCTAAAAGAGCAGTCATTGTGGATGAAGTCTTTCCCCTTCCTCTGTAAGGTTTCTGACCTCTATCAAGTGAGAATAAGGAAGACACACCAAGCCAATTGATGGCTACTTTTGGAAAAATTGTACCACTGCTGATAGCGTCAGCATATATACCCCAACACTACCACAAGTGGCTTCACCAAGAAAGAGTTCACAATGCATAAAAGTGATACATAGTCCTGACAAGTTCTGCAAGAATTTCAGGGATGGCTATTGCAGAAGCTGTAGATTGGTTTTATCTTTGACTTCAACGGCACTGGTATGAAGATAGAAATTCTGGCAATAATGGGTAAAGGAAAATTATTTAACATTCCAGAAGGCACTAAAAGAAAATAATTTTCTTAAAAATTTACATTATTTTGAAGAGAATTATTAAATATAATGAAATGAAAAGATGAAGTAAACAAACAGGTCTGTTAACTTCCTTTTTTGTTCACATATTAAAACAATGCTCAACAGTTGTTTACCCAATTTAAATTAAACCATTTAGATCACGTGAATAAAAAAAATTTGCATACATTTTTTTATGAGCACTCATCATATATGATATATGGACATACGTACATTCAAACATATAACACAAAACACAAGTGTGCACACATAATATAATACATACAACACATAACATAATAGTAAAGGCCTTATAAATTTTCAGAGGTGAAATCACCAGTGCAATGTTTAAAAACTCTATAGTCAAAATATAGAACTGATCAGCAAAACATTAACCTAGGTCTCAATGAGCTCAAAAAAACAAATAAAACTTCATGATACGGGAAAGGGCAATAATAAAATAGATATTGAAAAAAGCATAACTGTTCTGTCACAGATGTAAGGATAGTGAAACTGGAGTTTTGGATATCAGCTGTTATGGATTTGAGCCAAATCATCTTATTTTGGTCTATAGAAATCGCTTTAGTTAATCTCTCTGAAATCCAAATCGGCTGTTGTTCTTCCTGTGGAAACACACAAACAGACCCCTGACTCCAGACAATCACTGGGTCAGTACTTTAGTTAATCTCTCTGGAATCCAATTTGGCTGCTGTTCTCCCTGTGGAAACACATAAAGAGACTCCCGACTCCAGGCAATCTCTGGGTCAGGACCTTAGTTAATCTCTCTGTTATTTAAATCGGCTGCTGTTCTCCCTGTAGAAACACAGAAAAAGACCCCCGAGTCCAGACAATAATTGGGTCAGGACATTTCTGTTGTCCTGTTAGAATATCCTTCCAAAGTACCTTGAACTTATGCACATTTTTTGGACACATATGCTTTTCCGCAGCACTAAGTCCTGATGAATCCAAATTTAAAAAGTTTAGAGTAAAAAGGGTTATTTTAAGTTTATCTTTGGGGAATTCATACCCCTTCCCAATTGCGTCTTTTTGCTTTAATAAGTACATTTTAATAGTTTCATGTGCTCTTTCACTATGCATTGTCCCTGTGGATTGTATGGGATTCCTGTTATATGAGTAATGCCAAATGATGAGAAAAATTGTTTAAAAGAGGTAGGAGTATAATCAGGGGCATTATCTGTTTTTAACTGTTTTGGAATGTCCAAAGTGGCAAATTTTGTAAGTAATGAGCTATAACATCTTTAGTTTTTTTCCCCGCATGAAGGGAGCCCATCAAAAATCTAGAAGAAGTATCAACTGTAACATGCAAATATTTTAATTTTCCAAATTCTGGCAAGTGTGTGACATTCATCAGCCAAATATGGTTACGTATCAATCCTCTAGGATTGACTCCAAGATTAACTTGTGGTAAAAAGGTCACACAATTTTGACATTGTTTTATTATTTTTCTATCTTTTTCCTTAGTTATTTTAAAACACTTTTGTAAAGTATTAGCATTGACATGAAACTTTTTATGAAAATTTGTAGCTTCTTCTAGTGTAGAGAAAATATGTATGTAAGTCATGTGTAGTTTAATCTGCTAAATCATTGCCAAAACTAAGGGCTCCAGGCAATCCTGTATGTGCCCTGATATGTCCTATAAAGAATGAATCTTTTCTGTCCCAGATTAGACATTGTATACTGGAAAGCAAAGAGAAAACAGTAGCAGAAGGGGAAATACTACCAGCATCTTCAAGGGATACTATAGCATTAACTATATACTGACTAAGGGAAAATAAATTAAATACAGAATCTTTAAACATCACAAAAGCTTGTAATACTGCATTAAGCTCTACCTTTTGAGCTAATTGTTTGGGTAGTAAAAATGTAAAAGTTTGATCAGGTGTAACTATTGCTGCTGTGCCATGATTTGTCTCATCAGTGAATATACTTGGAGCATTCATGATACTTGTTTTCTTGTCATTTTTGGAAAAATTACAGGATGCGATGACCAAAAAGACAATAAAAGATTAGATGGTAAGTGGTTATCAAATGAAACATTTGATTGACACATGATTACTGCACAAGTATTTAACTCATTATCTAATTTATCAATTTGATTCAAAGAAAATGGAGTAATAATTTTATTGGGTGAAATTCCACACACTCACTTTGCTGCTTTTATTCCTATGAGTATTAATTGTCCCTCAGTCTCAGGATACCTAGTAATAATAGTGTGAGAAGAATAAGATAAATGAATCCATAATAATGGACCTTCTTGCCAAAATACTCCTGTAGAAATACTTTTTTTTGTTGGTAGTACAATAAATAATAAAGGCAAAATTATATCAACTCTATCCAAATGCATATTTCCCATTTATGTTTCAATGATTTTTAATGCCTTTCTTGCTTCAGGTGTTAACATTCTGGGTGAATTTGGATCTAATAGACCTTTTAGGATATCAAATAAAGGTCCCAAGTCTCCTGTTGGTATAATTAGTTAAGGCCTTATCCAATTTATGTCTCCTAATAACTTTGAAAGTCATTAGTTGATTGGAGTTGATCTACTCCTATTTGAATTTTTGGTGGACTGACCATGGTTGAGGATAATAGAACTCCTAAATAATTTATTGGAAATTTTAATTATACTTTATCTATTGCTATCTCTAGATTATAATTTTTTTAATCAGTTTGTAAGTGTGACATAACATTCTAGCAATGTGTTTTTAGCTTTGTGTGCAAATGATACATCATCCATATAGTGAAATATTTGTAGTTAAGGATTTTGATTTCTAAATGCCAGGATTACTTTGTTAACATAAATTTGACATGTAGTTGGGCTGTTAGCCATCCCTTGAGGGAGTAGTTTCCACTCTTACCTCTGATAAGGAGCTTCATGATTCAGTGCAGGGATAGTAAATGCAAAACCTGGACTATCCTCAGGATGAATTGGAAATGAAAAAAAAAAAAACAATCTTTAATATGTATAACTAAAACATACCAAGTTCTTGGCAAAGCAGACAATTGAGGAATCCCTGATTGAGCAGGTCCCGTAATAACCATCTCATTATTAATGGTTCTTAAATCTTGCAATAATCTCCATTTACCAGATTTCTTTTTGGTGACAAAAATGGGAGTATTATGGGGAGATACAGAAGGTTGTATATTTCCTTCCGCTAATTGTTGTTTGATCAGGTCATGGGCTGCTTTTATCTTTTCTTTAGTCAGGGGCCATTGAGGAACCCATACTGGTCTTTCTGATTTCCAAGTAATTTTTATTGTCTCAGTGGCCCTTTCTGAAAATCCAACACATTTTTGTCTGTTCCTTGATCTATTTGTGTTGGTGCTCCTATACCTTCTTCTTGTTTTTCTAATATTTTTCTTTTCCTAAAACCTTGTCTAGCCATAGTAGTGGGTGCATTTTGGTTGACCTTATTTGTTAATGTCAAACCTAATTGATCAAGGACATCTCATCCCCATTAATTAACGGGAAGATGATCCAATACATATGGCTGTATAGTTCCTTCACATCCTTCAGGATCCTTCCAATCTAATACAATTGCACCTTTAAGGGGATTAGTCGCCACTCCTAGGCCTCAAAGCATTTGAGTGGCTTGTTGTAATGGCCAATGTTTTGGCCATTCTTGATGAGAGATGATGCTAGAGTTTGCACCTGTATCCAGTAGCCCATTAAATTCATGTCCTTGAATATTTAGTTTTAGCATGGGGCCAGAATCTAAATTTAAAGAAAGCATAGCCCAATCTACACCTGTGTAGTCTAATCCCATGGAACCTCTTTCTACAGAATGACTAGAAAATTTATTATGTAGGCTGAGTATTATTAATAACTGTGCTATTCTATCTCCTGGTGAAATTACTGATAAATCCTTTGGAGAACTGGCTATAATTTTTATTTCACCTTCATAATCGGAAACAATTACCCAAGGAATTATCCTAAGTCCTTTTAGAGTAGAAGAGCTGCATCCTAATAATAAGCCTACTGTTCCTTTGGGAAGAGGTACTTTCAGCCCTGTGGGAATTATTTGAACTCTCATCTCTGGAATTAGTACTGATCTGGCGGAGGCGCTGATGTCCAACCCTGTACTCCCTCTGGTTTGTCTGACGAGGGATCTGATAAAAATGTGTCCTGTGCACTATCCTGATGGGGTTGCTGGGTTCCTCCAGTGCTCCGTATATTTGTGGTTTTGGGACCCAGAGCATTGGGCCCACCTCTCCATTTTTTGGCAGTGGAGCCTGATGCCTTTCTCCATAATATTGTGGATAAACACCTAGTCTTTGTTCATTTTTTGATAATGAAGTACCTTCTATGTTTGTTTGAGAATGACATTCATTAGCCCAATGTCTTCCTCTATGGCATCGTGGGCAAATACACGGTATTCTACTCCTTTGATTCCTAGTTTTGTTAAACCCTCCTCCTATGGGGCAATTCCTTTTAAAATGTCCTTCTCTTCACAATTCTAGCATGTTCTTGGCCTGGCATCTAAAGCCTGTTTTACTGTAGCTGCAACGACCTGCTCTTATTCATTAATGTCTCTACATAATTTAATATATGTGTTTAAATCTTCATGTTTCCATGGTCTAATGATATCTCTGCACCAACAATTCCCTTGGTCATAAGCCAGTTGTTTTATTAATGGAATTGCTTGTTCTGTATTCCCAAAAACTCTGGTAGCTGTTTTAATAAGCCTATCTACAAATTCAGCATAAGATTCATTAGCTCCTTGTATTACCTTAGATAATTGACCTTGTAATCCTCCAAGTCCTTGTGAAGTCTTCCATGCCCTAACCACTTCTACAGCAATTAATTCGTATATACCATGATCATATGGAATTTGTTGCTGCTGATCCTCATTAGGTCCCTTTCCTAACAACATATCTAGATTTCTCTGAGGATAACCAGCTGCTGCATTTCGCCTAGCCGTCTCCTTGCAAAATTTCTCATTGGCAACCTTCCATAACAGGTATTGTCCTCCCTTTAGCACAGCTTTACACATATTAGCCCAATCTACTGGCATCACATTTAAGTTGTTAATAGATTGGACCAAGCTTACAATGAAGGGTGCTTGAGGACCATAGGTTGTTACAGCCTCTTTTAGCTGCTTCACTATTTTAAAATTTAAAGCAAGGTGAATTCTCTGCCCTCCTACCTAAAATACCGGGCATGTAAATACTTGAGATCCTGTCTCAGGAACCGAACTATCAACTGCGGGGGTTGGGGGCCTCCCAGCATATGGAGGTGGCCTTGTTAGTTGGACATTTACATCCTCTGGTGATAGAAAGGTGTTAGTAACAGTTTCCTGTAGAGGTGGCGCTGTTGTTGGACACTTATGCCCTCTGGTGATAGAAAGATGTTAGTAGCAGTCTCCTTTTGTAACTTTGCCCCTGATGGCTTTTTCTGCTCTAAGCTTTATTCCTCTATCTGTGTCTTAACTGAATGCTTTGGACTAAGCAAAGCAGATATGAACGTCCACAATGGCAATGTGCCAACTGGCTGAGTCCCTGGGCTGTTCTTTTCTACTCTTTTGAAATCTTCACCATGATGGTTCCATTATGATATACTTAACTCCTCCTTAAAAGGCCATGGGGTACATTTTTGTATTTTATCACTGTATGCCCTGACTGTTCTTGATTTTACTGATACACCTCCTTCCTCTAACAATTTACTTAACACTCTTTCAGTTTGTTTTTTACTAATTTCTGATCCCGTATTTCTACTATAATAAAACCCAACAAGATGACTCCAAACAAAACAGAGACAGACTGAAATAAAAAGGGAACAACAAAAAGTCATTATAGCCTTTCTTTCCTCCTGACATGTGTGTCCGTACTTTCTCCCTATCTGTTCCTCAGACGTGAATAGTTTTTCCTCATATGTGAGTGGTTTTTCTTCCGTCTCAATCATCTCCATGGACAGGCAGCTTAAAACAAAAGTGAAGCAAAACTAAAGAGGAATCTTAAAATGGCTACCCATCCTCTTGCCCTGCCCTCAGGGGCGAGCAGTTTACCTTATCACTTACCCTCAGTCGTTCCCTGTGCAAGCGAGGAAATGCTGCAGTCTGGCTGGGAAGAGTTAGGAGCCACTTGTCAAAAGAAATGAGCTTTATTTTTAGAAAAACACACGCCATACAAAACAGCTCCTCAGGAAAAACCCTCAGAGCCCAACTGCCACCACTGGCTTCCTTATAAAGTCTCTGTCACTCCCACAAGCCTCTCCACCTTCCACAATTCTCCTGCTCTTGAGGCCGATTGGTTGGGTTGCGTGGGTGGAGCCAAAAAAGTCCCCCAATGAGCAGCTCCGTGGTCTGAAAGGGCAGGGAAACTGTCCAATGAGCATCACCACAGAGGAGCCAATCAGCTAGATGTTGCTGGGGCCGCTGTGAGCCAATCATCAGCTTGCAGTCTGAAAGGGCGGAGAAACAGTTCAATGAGAATCTCCAATGAGCTAGATGTTGCTGGGGCCACTGTTAGCCAATAATCATCCAACAGCTGGAAATTTGCTGCCAGCTGGAAGTTTGCTGGGGCCCCTTCATATGTGGCTCTCAACAAATTCCTGTCTCCTTTCTCTGTAGCCTATTCAACACATGTATTTTTATATGCACATGTAGAATCCTACCTGTTATCACACGTACGTTTTAGTGAGGTTTGTGACTTGGCCAATAGAAGTTATGAGAAGAGATCACTCTTCCTAAACGCTGTTGGAACTGAAAATTCAACCTATGGGTGAGCTTCCTAGTAGAACACCATTATACATAAAAACATTTTTAGTGAAATAATTATTTTTGCATCTGTGGATGGTATATATTTTATGATGAATTTCGATTGGCATATATATTGCTAGATTTTAATTTCTCTGTGTGTGTGTCTGTGTGTGTGTATATATATGTATATGTGTGTGTGTGTGTGTGTGTGTGTATACACACACTCTCCAAATTTTTCTAATTATCAAATATATGAGTCTTATTATACATTCCTTAAAATCATTCATATTCATGTATGTGAATTTATGATCAACTATTCACAAGATTATTCTCAGAAATATACATCCACCTGAAATACATATTTGTTTCCTAGTACTGAAAACTAACTTGAGAGAATGGTGCATACAAATCCTAATATTTCTACAGTAATACACAGTTTAACATCAATGCATGCAGTTTCCTATGGGACATGATGTGTATTTTGCAGTTCATTTTTATTAAACAGTGGTATATTAATATTTCTTCAGTTTATGCACATCATAGCATATATATTTCTTCCACAAGTTCACAAATTTATAGACATTTGTTTCAATTTCAATCACCTCCTGCTTCAGAACTCATATATTCCTCCAGGTTTCTTGACTGGTCTTTTCATGAGACTTCTTTCAAAACACATTATTTTCGATTTCCATAATCATTTTTGAAGCAAAACTCACACACTCTTCATGATAAACCATAACCCTCATATTACTGTTAGATGTATAACTGGTTGTAATGAATGTATGTATATAAATTAAAGATTTTCTGTATATTTTCAGATATCAAATCAATTCATTATTTAATGTTGGAATCATTTTTATTATTTATTCACAGTATGGTCTATTCATGAATTATTTCTATATTCATTGACACAGAGTACACCGCTTTGTTCCCCCAATATGAATTTATATGTCTTCAAAATATTGCTCCCAGTAATGGTGAAAGAAATACTTATGTCACCTGATCTACATATACATTATACCACAGTAATACTCTGGACACAGAAAGCAAAGGTCACTCTTATGTTTGTACCAAAGCCTTAATGAAAAGTGAGCATGGATTACTAAAAACATCCATGTCCAGGTTGCCAAATTGTCTCAAATGTAATTCCTATTGGTCGCTATATATTTGTTTCTTCCTAAGATTATGTATTCAACCTCAAGCCTGTTGAAAATGTCTAATTCTATCCCTCACTTTATACTTTGCCTGATTTTTAATGTCTCTATTGATATCTGCTAACCTACATGTTTTCCCCAGTTCATCATTGTAACTGACTCTTCATATGTCCTGACATTTACATTCACTCTCTTATTGAAAAGCTATTGCTAAAGAACTTTTGGTCCAAATTCTATACTCACTGTTGTTTCTAAACCTAGCAACTATCTTCCTAATTCTACTGACTTTCCCTTTTTGACTGGATTTTCTCTTCGACATTCAGTCATCCAAGGTACAAGGTATTATGCCATTGTGTATCGATTTATCGGAGACATCTGTGAAGAACATAATTCAAAGCTAAGTAACCCACTAAAGGGCCCAATGTCCTTCTGGGCTTCAAATCTTACGTAGATTTTTGTTTTCATACTCATATTTCATCTATATATTCTTGTAAATATTGCAGGTTCCTGATACCATTATTCATCCTGCAGAATGATTCCTAACCCAAATCGAATGTGCTATTAATTCTAACCATACAATGTTCCCTCAATCTAACTTTACAGAAGAGCAGGGACAGTGTGACCAGGAAAGTCTCAGTGGAGAAACCCTGCTTTGGACCTTTTGCTTACCTATTGTTCTGTTGTCCTGAATGTCAGGAAGGTCTTTGCCTCAGGCCACCCTTTGTGAAGCCTGAACAAAACAGTTTTCAAATGGAAATGAATGAGCATCACCTGTGGCTCTTTGCTTAATTGCTTTGGAACAGGATGTGTCTGAATCAGCCTCTTGGCCCTGTGTGACTTAGATTCTCAGCACCTGATGGATCTAAAGAAAGATTGCATGTGTGCATCCAAAACCAAAATGGCAAAAAGTTCAGTAATTGTGAATGAAGTCTCTTTCCTTCCTCTGTTAGGTTCCTGACCTCCATCAAGAGAGAATAGGGATCATTTGGGTCAAATGAGTTCTTGAAACCCTGAAGAGGTGCTTGGGTTTTCTCATGACTCCAAATCACATAAAGAATCAATACCTATCAGTCAGTAGTAGTCAGTCAATATTGCTCCCAGAAATGGTGGAGGAAATACTCATGTCACCAGATCTACATGTACATTTAATCACAAAAATATTCTGGACGCAAAATTCAAAGTTCACATTTTTTATTGTACCAAAGCCTAAATGGAAAGTGAACATAGATTACTAAAAACATCCATGTCCAAGTTGCCTAATGCTCTCAAATGACAAACCTATTGGTGACTACATATTTGTTTCTTCCTAAGATTATATATTCAAACTCAACCCTGTTGAAAATATCTAAGCCTATCTCTCACTTTATACTTTGCTTCATTTCATAATGTCTCTATTGATATCTGCTTACATAAATATTTTCCCAAGTTCATCATTGTGATTGACTCTTCACATGTGCTGACATTTAAATTCATTCTGTAACTATTGATAAATAACATGTGTTCCAAATCCTACACTCACTCTTCTTCCTAAACCTACCTACTATCTTCCTAATCCTACTGACTATCCCTTTTTGACTGGATGTTCTCTTCGACATTTAGTCATCCAAGCTACAAGGTCCTATGCCATTGTATATGGATTTATCTGAGACATCTGTGCAGAACGTAATTCAATGGTAAGTAACCCAATCAAGGGCCCAATACCCTTCTGGGCATCAAATCTTACTTAGACTTCTGTTTTCATGAGTACATTTCACCTCTATATTCTTATCAACATTGCAGGTTCCCAATACCATTATTCATCCAGCAAAATGATTCCTAACCCAAATCGAACCTGTTATTAACCCTAATCATACAGTGTTCCCTTAATCTTACTTTACAGAAGAGCAGGGACAGAGTTGGTCTTATAATACTGGAATGTAGGCGATCTTCTACCTGCTGAGAACCTCAAAGGTCCAAGATGTAGGCAGCTATGAAGGACCTGAGAGACCAAAAGTCATCTTCCATGGCAAACAACCTGGTCAGGATGAAGGGTTGTGTCTGAATCAGCCTCTCTCTTCTTAATGTAGAGAAGATGGACCAAAGGAGGCCTGTGTGGAGAGCTGATTCCGGTTGCCTATGGTTGATATACCATTCTAACTTGTGAAAGTGTCACAGGACGTAGGGGAAGCCTCCATCTCATGGGACCCTTGGAAGCAACTGTGAGGACAAAGTGGTTGCCAAGGCAGTGACCTCATTCAGTTCCTGAAGGAAGTGACCTGACCTCACTTCCTTGGTGATGGAATGTGGGATCCAGGAAGCCAGGCACACAGAGCCAGTCCCAGTTCCACTCCCAGTGGTCTCAATTGTTTGGATTTACCAAAGGCTGAGTCAGGCTATCTTGGTACCTAGAGATGTGAGGATGGCCAAACGGAAGGAAAGCTCTGAAAAGGGGCCTTTTCTGAGAAAGCAGGTAGTGGCACACCACTGGATTTTGAAAAGTCTCAGTGAAGAAACCCTGGTTTGTGCCTTCTAATTACCTATTGTTCTGTTGCCCTGAATGTCAGTAAGGTCTTTGCCTCAGGCCAACCCTTTATGAAGCCTGATGAAAAAGTTTTCAAATGAAAATGAATGGGCTCCAGAATGGCAATATGTAAATCAATGGTTGTGCAACTGAAGTGATTCTGCAATCTGTATATGGGGTAAAAATGGGAGCTCATATCCCACTTGAATCAAAGTGTGAAATATGATATATCAAGAACTATGTAATGTTTTGAACAACCTACAATAAAAATTAATTTAAAAAAAGAAAATGAATGGGCATCATCTGTGGCTCTTTGCTTAATTTCTTTGGAAAGGGATGTGTCTGAATCAGCCTCTTGGCCCTGTGTGAGGCTGTGGCTTAGATTCTCAGCACCTGATGGATCTATAGAAAGATCCCATGTGCGCATCCGAAACCAAAATGGCCAAAAGAGCAGTCACTGTGGATGAAGTATAACGCATTTCCCTGTAAGGTTCCTGAGTTTCATCAAGTGAGATTAGGGATCTTTGGGTCAAATGAGTTCTTCCAAGCCCTGCAGAGGCTAGCCCATAGCTGCTAGGGTTTTCTCATGACACCAATTCACATACAGAATCTAATCCCCACGGTAGGTAGTCCTCAATTTGGAGAAGCAGAGCAGTATTAACAGCAGGCCTATTTGATCATTCCTGGTTCACAGGAAGGGTGTCCAGGCCACCTAGATGTTAGGCAAATGAGGGGCTGGGGAGCTTATTTTGGATACTGACTTGGGCTGCGCCCCTCATGGAAACCTCCAGCCAGAGTTTATGATGAGTGTCTATATGGCAGAACATGAGGGCCATGTGGGAGTGTTTTGATTTTATTTGTGGTCATTTGTGTGGCAGTTGGAAGAGATGACTGCGTCCACCTGGGCTTGCTCTGATTCCCCTTAGAGACTGAGTTCTGGAACTGACCTCAGAGGAGTATTGCCATGAATTGTGTTGGGATTTAAGAGGCCACGCATGAGAGTCGCCCTTGGAAACTGAGATCTAGTTCGAGGGTAGCTTTCCACAGGACACTGGGAATCTCTGCCAGGATATTATATGATTTTATTCTTAAAGACTTGGCAGCCTTAAACACACCCCAAAACACACATGGACCTCACATAGTAGACCTCAATGTGCCTGGCTTCATGTGACCTTTTGGAACTCTTTGGGAAGCCTTGCCTGTGAGAGTTCTCCAGAGATTTCATTGAAATGAGCTTCCTCACCATTTAATGGTTCCTGAATGAATTGAAACCCACAGTGCCTCCAACTTCATCCTTGAAAAATGGTTAGATAAATACCTTGAAATTTTTGAAATTCCCATACCCAGGTGGCACTGGAGAAACTTTGGATGTCCTGTTTCTGATCATGAGTATACCAGACAGTGCCTAGATTGACTGGGTTTCATGAAAATGGTGAAGAAGAGAGATGTCAGTAACTTGGAGCCTGTTGACTAGTGGGCCTAGAGAATTGGTGGGCAGGAGTGTGGTAAAACATCTGTGGTGGGGCCATGTGGATCTGCCATTGGCTTCCAAATGGCTTTTGACTGACATGGTGCAGCTAGCAGACCCTTCTATGCAAAGGCATGTTGTTATATGGAGAGTTTTCAGGGCAATGTTCAGAATCAGGTTGCTATGTTCAAGGTGGTTCAGGTTGCTATGTGAGATAGAAGCCTGGTTTGTGCTTTCTCCTGCATACCCTGATCCACCACAAGTGACAGAACTCCCTCCAGCACTGTGTGCCAGTTGAACTCCTTGTATTTCATGAAGAAAATACTTAACTCCCAGTGCAGCAGCAAAAAAAAACCAGGAAAAGTGGAGGATGACCAAATGGCTTCATAGTCCACACGGGGAAACACTTAGCCCCCACTGGCCACAAAGAGAGAATTCAGCACTGCTGCCTCAGGTTCATTGGAAAATAAAATACCATGTCCTCCAGGTCACATAGATGCAGACACAGCTTTGTTGGTCTCACTACAAAGGAAGCTAAAGCTCCCGACAACAACATATATTTCAAGTACCCACCCTCAGATGCAGTTTCTCTAGAAGACTTTAGGCCAGCAGCACTCCATGTTTGTGGAGTGTTTACCCTGTCCCTTACTTTTGGAGACTCCTCTACCACCTCCAAGGTTGTGAAATCCTCAGCATTTTCCATTCCATAAATATATTCACAGATTTTCTAACTTTTCTCTAATTGTGTCTTACTTGGGATTGATGGTAATGTCAAGGTGTTGTTCTGGATGAGAGTGGGAAGATTTTTGGTAGCACATATTAACATACACGTTGGATTCATTTTCCAATTTTCCATTCTAAATACTGAAACCCTGACACAAACCCATTACCTAATAGTCTCTGACTACTAATTCTAATATGATGGAGAAAATTAACCAAAACAGAATAGAAATGCAAGCAGTTCAGAGGAGGCATGTTGTATTTTTGCACTTGCCTTTTGTGTTATATAGGGTAGGAGTTATAAATCTAGTCAATTATTTGTTGAAATAGTTCACCATGTGTATGTAAAGTTAAAAAATATGTGAATTCCTGTCTCCATTTCTCTGTAGCCTGTTAAGCACATGCAATTTTATATGCACATATAGAATCCTACCTGGTATCACATGTACATTCTTTTCAGCTGGCTGACTTTGCAGGTACAAATTGTGAGAAGAGATCACTCCTCCTAAATGCTGTTTGAACTGAAAATTCAAACTATGGGTGAGCTTCCTGGTTTAACAACATTATACATAAATCCATGTTCAGCAAAATGAATATTTTTGCATCTGTGGATGATGTATATTTCATGGTGATTGTCCATTGGAATATATATTGCTATTTTTAATGTCTCTCTGTATATATATATATATATATATATATATATATATATATATATATATATATATATATATAAAATACTCTCCAGATTTTTCAAATTATGAAAAATGGGTTTTACTATACACTCCCTAAATTCAATCATATTCTTGTATGTGGATTTATAATCAACTTTTCACAAAATTATTCTCAGAAATATTCATCCACCTGAAATACATATTTGTTTCCTATTACTGAAAACTAATTTCAGTGAATGGTGCATACAAATCCTAATATTTCTACAGTAAGTTTAACATCAATGCAAGTAGATTCTGATGGGACATGATGTGTAGTTTAACATTCATTTTTATTCAACACTGGTACATTACTATTTCTTCAGTTCATACATATCATAGGATATATATATTTCAAGCACAAGTTAGAAAATTTATAGACAATTTTTTTCACTTTCAATCACTTCCTGCTTCAGAACACATGTATTCTTCCATCTTTCTTGGCTTGTCTTTTCATGAGACTTATTTCCACACATATTATTTTTGATTTCCATAATCACTTTTGTAGCAAAACTCACACATTCTTCATGATAAACCATAACCCTAATATTACCATTATTTGTGTAACAGGTTGGAATGAATGATTGTATATCAATATAAGATTTCTTATAAGTTTTCAGATATCAATTCAAATCATTATTAAAAGTGGAACCAGTTTCATTATATATTCACAGTAATGTCTACTCATGCATTATCTCTATATTCATAGTCACAGGGTACACCTCTTTGTTTCCCCAATATGAATTTATACGTCTTCAAATATTGCTCCCAGATATGGTGGAAGAAATACTCATGGCCCCTGATCTAAATATACATTTAATCACAGTAATATTCTGGACACAAAATGGAAATGTCATGCTTATGATTGTACCAAAGCCACAATGTAAAGTGAACATGTATTACTAAAAACTTCCATGTCTAGGTTGCCTAGTGCTCTCAAATGTCAATCCTATTGGTGACTACATATTTGTTTCTTCCCAAGATTATATATTCAAACTCAACCCTCTTGAAAATCTCTAATCCTGTCAATCACTTTATACTTTGCCTGATTTTGTAATGTTTCCATTGATATCTGCTTTCCTACATATTTTGTCCAGTTTGTCATTGTGACTGACTCTTCACGTGTGCTGACATTTAACTTCACTCTCTAACTGAAACCCTATTGCTAAAGAACTTTTTTTCCAAATCCTATACTCACGCTTCTTCCTAAACCTACCAACTATCTTCCTAATCCTACGAACTATACCTTTTTGACAGGATGTTCTCTTCTACATTCAATCATCCAATAAATGTCGGGTGAGCGGCAGAGGAAGATACCACCAAGAGACTGTCTCATGCAACAGCTAAGGGTTTATTGGGGGTCCAGCATGCTGGGGCTCAGTGCTCACTTGAATAGAGCAGAGAGCCCTGAGAACAGCTTAAGCAAATCTTATATACTTTCCTTGGAGAGGGCAGGGAGGAAAGTTTATTGATGGGTCAGGGCGAGTGGGCAGTTTTCATGCAACTGGTGAGGGAGTACATTCTACAATTTGGCAGTTGGGGACAGCACATTCTGGGAACAAGATTAGCAAACAGTTGTCAATATTTCAACAGTGTTTTGTTAAGCATACAGAAAAACAGGAAGTGACAAGTACTAATTTTATTAACCTTTTATTCTCCACTTCTTCTTCTGGCTACTTTTAGTCATAAAAGTGATCATTTTTGGGTGTACATTCTATGTCTGCTAGTGGGGTATTGCCATAAGTTTAACTTGTCCAATTTGAGCTTGGAGAAAAGAAATTACACGGTTGAGCAAACATGGTTTTATAGTTAGCAACAATATGAAGAGTATTATTGGACCGGCCAGGGTTGATAAAAGCATAGTTAACCATGAAGACTGTGTGAACCAAGACTCAAACAACCATTTTTGGGCCTCTATCTCTGGTTGTTTCTCTTCAAGTTGTCTTTTTAATTTACTCATAGATTTTTTTACAACTCCAGTATTGTCGGCATAGAAACAACATTCTTCCCTCAATGCAGCACAAAGGCCTCCTTCTCTCATGAAGTGGAGGTCCAACCCTCGACTGTTCTGTAAAATAAGTTCAGAGAGACAGGTAAAAGATTCCTGCAAAGCTCTGATGGAGGTTTCTAATATCTTAGTTTTGGTCTATTGCTGCTTCTAATTGGGTCATTTGTTGTGTCCCATGGACCAGGGCAGTGGTTCCTGTGCCCACCCCTGCAGCAACTCCTATTCCTAATAGGATGGCTAAAGTGAGGGTATATGTTCCCAGGGGAACCGGGTTCTATGCCCCCCCTATTTGATTTCAAATGAACCTGTGTTATGATAGTGCACTCTGGGAAACATCTGCACCATTACATAATTAATCATATCTGTTGACCATTTCATGAAAACATAAACAATATTTAAGTATATAGAATAATACTGTTGTAGGGACGGACGAGGCAAGGCAACCTAAGATAGCACCAAAAACAGGGAAACAGTCCTAATTGGGTGCAACCGGATTCAGAGGGCATTGCTTCTGTTGTAATCAATTCATCCCCTGAACCCCAAGTTTAGATAGTTTCAGAATTTTGTACCCAACATGTAAGGGAAGGGGCTCAGAAGTTCACAGTTTGCAGAAGTTAACAAAAAGCAAATTTTGTTTCTGTTTTTTTCTCTATTCTGTGCAAGTTTACTTTTAAAGGACGCCTGGGAGGGTGAGAGCTTTTTCTTCCCTTTCTTTTTCCCCCCTGCCAGCTGTTACCAAGGAGCCTAGTTGGTAACTTCTTAATCTTACAAATGTAGGCATCTCTGTGAAGCGCCAGCTCAAGGCCAGAGGCATTGTTCACATATTTTGGGAAAAACTAGTAAGGGGTTGTCTAGCTTAGAAGTGCTGAGTTTTTTAGCCAGTGGCCAAGTAGAACAGGGCAATACAAAAAGTGAAAGTTTATCTACATTGAACTCTTTTATATGGAGCCTTTTGCTGAAAGTTCTAAAGTCAGCCATGGTGAAGACTTCTGGAGAAGGTCAGTTAATACTTTTCTGTGGGCCTGGCACAGAGGGGAAACACGGGGAAGGTGGGGCTGAGAGCAGCTCCGAGGATCTGAGAATGAGGAAGGAGAGATGTAAAAGAATAATGGGAAAGGGGTTTGGGATTTCTTAGCAACAAAAACATGAGCAGTAGAACAGGTAGAGTAGAGGGGAAGATGGGAGTGAGTATCCCAAAACCTTGTGAGACACTTCAAATTCTTAGTAAACTGTTTTCAGTGATGACAAAGCAACTTTAAAGGCCATTTTTATTACATCTTGGATAGGGGTCTGAGGGCTCTCCTCAGCTGGTTTGAGCTTTGGGTTAGCTAGTAAGAGGTCCTGGTGGGACCCGGTGCAGGCACTGACAGGAGAAGAGAGGAGTGAGTGGGTACAGGGGTGCCTTAGTACCTGCTACCTGAGAACCGGCGAAGTTAGGGGGTTTTGATCTAGTAATTCGAGGAGAGAAATCAGGTTTCTGAGGTGGGAGTGACAGCAGAGAGTCTGGAGCAGAAGGCTGAGAGTGAGGATCTATTGGAGAAGCATAGTTCAGGATGTGAGTGAAGGAGGGAAAAGGCTTCCACATAGGGGAATCTCCTTTCACACTTTTGAGCACTTGCAGAAGTTATAAAGGTCACCCAGAATTTGAGGATCTAGAGACCCCTCTGGGGGCCATCGGTTTTGGTTATCTAATTGGTACTATGGCCAATGCTGTGTACTGAGTTTGATGAGGAGTTTGGATTCCATCAGGCAGCCCCTGTATGCTCACATCCCGATGACATACAGAAGAAGTCGGCTTTTTCCCCACCCATCCGTGACGTTTTGTGTTTTTGATAGTCTGCCAGGCAACCATAGTAATCTAGCCTAGCCAACCTGCATCTGGTTCTCGTGTCCCTACATCCATAATGTTTGTTTCCATTATCTATGATACAGAAGGGATTTAATGGAATTTTATTGGGATCCTCTTCATCAGGGTTATCTCAATAGGAATGACATATAGCCAGCTGACAAATGTCTGGGTGGAGAGATGGCCACCAGGTCCCTAAGTTGACTCTTTGTGAGATTGATTATACTTCTTTTCCAGTAGAATTTGTGATCAGCCATCGCTGCTGAATGGGCTGATGAGGGTTAAGACTACTTGTGGTCAAGGGGAGAGTCTATAACCTTATCCACATGGCGAATATGCAATTTGAAAGTATTACCAGTCTTTTCCAGTTTCCAGCCAGAGTCTGGACAGGGTGCAGGCTTGGGATGAGAGGCATGGATCCAGGAAGTGATTCTGTCTACCTTTACCACTGTAGGTGTTATAAGTAGCACCTGGTATGGTCCTTTCCAGTGGGGTTCCGGGGATGACACCTGATGTCGTCTTAAGTAGATGAACCCTCTTATTTGATATCGATGTGGAGTCCCCTCATTTCCAGTTTGGTAGCCAGTGGCCAGCTTTTTTCACAGGTATCACTGAGTTCTTTTAAGAGCTTTAAGTCTGTCAAGCAAGGGGGTATAAAAGTGATGGTTAGGTCTTAGAGTTGGGATTAGGTCCCTTATTGGAGGAGGGCCACCATAGAGAATTTCACAGGGGGTAAGGTTACTCAAAGAAAGAGAGGGAGTATTTCTTGCATGAAACATTGCATAAGGCAAGAGCATAATACAATCTTTTATGTTGGTCTCTATGCTTAATTTCGTTAAATCTCTTTAGTGGTTCTATTCATTCTTTCTACCTGTCCTGAACTCTGGGGTCTATAAGCACAATATAACTTCCAATTAATCCCCTGTTTCCTGGCTAACCCCTGACTTACCTGGACCATGAATACGGGTTCATTATCAGACCCTATTACCCGCTTAGCTTCCTCCAATGGTAGAGAGGCTGAGTCAGCAGCACGGGAATCACTTAGAGGGTGTTGTGGGTTAGAGGACAAGTGCAGCGGATAAGGAGGGGGAGAAGAGTCCAGTAGAGTCAAATCTTGTGACTCAGGAAGAACAGAGTTTGCAGGAGGAGGAGGAGTAGAGGGTTTGAGAGATCATGGGGGAAGGAGTAGGAGCAGAGGCAAGGGCAAAAAAAGGTTTCACCCATGGAGGAGGAGATTTGCAGAGGTCCTGAAAAGTTAAGATATATGGCTGTTGATCTGGATGACTATGTGGCCCCTGCTGAAAGACAATATCTCTGACTTCTTAAATTAGTGGTAAGTAGAAAGATCCTTCTAGGGGCCATACGACTCTAAAGGTGGGCCATTCTGAGGCACAGAGAGTCTGCCAGGTCTAGCGTTTTACTAAAAAAAGAAAGATTCTGAGCCCTTAAGCGAATTTTGGTCCAGTGATCAAGGGTCAGGGACAGAGGCATTGAAGTGCTCTGTCCCATGATGAACGATATACAAACTAAATGCAACGACACACGACACAGATATAACAAGACCTTAAAGACAGGCAATGGACGTACATCACTGAGACCAGGAATCAGTAGACAGCAAAACCCGATGGAATGGCAATACCGAATCCTAAACAAAATATCACTGAATCGAGGAGACAATTGTTCCTTGATTTCCTGAGTCCTCTGCGGTGTCCCCCAGGGAGGTGCCCTGTGTCTCTGTGAGAGGTCTCTCAGCCAAAGTCGGAGAGAACTCAGGCTCTTCATCGCAAGCGATATTGCCAAGCCCTAACATGAATCCTGAAACCAGAAAGAGGTGCCTTACTTGCTCCAAGAGGAGCCCTTTGGGGTCTCTCGTCCGCCAGTGACGGAACTCGGTGGAACGTCAATATGTAAAGGTCCGGCGAGTGTCAGAGAAGAGACCACCAAGAGACTGTCTCATGCAACAGCAAAGGGTTTATTTGGGGTCCAGCATGCTGGGGCTCAGAGCTCACTTGAATAGAGCAGAGAGCCCTGACAACAGTTTAAGCAGGGATTATTTACTTTCCTTGAGAGGGCAGGGAGGAAGTATACTGATGGGTAAGGGCGAGTGGGCGGTTTACATGCAACCTGGTGAGGGAGCATATTCTACAGTTTGGCAGTTGGGGACAGTACATTCTGGGAACAAGATTAGCAAACAGTTCTCAAGATTTCAACAGTGTTTTGTTAAGCATACAGAAAAACAGGAAGTGACAATTAACTATTTTAATAACCTTTCACTACCGACTATCCTTTTGGACTGGATGTTCTCTTCTACGTTCAATTATCCAAGGTACAAGGTTCTATGTCATTGTATATCGATTTATTCAAAGCTAAGTATCCCAATCAAGGGCCCAATGTTTTTCTGGGCTTCAAATGTTACTTAAATTTCTGTTTTCATACATATATTTCCCCTGTACATTCTTATACATATTGCAGGTTCCCAATACCATTATTCATTCAGCAGAATGATTCCTAACCCCGTATCGAATATGTTATCAATCCTAACCATACACTGTTACCTCAATCTAACTTTAGAGAAGAGCAGGGACAGAGTTGGTCTTACAATACAGGGATGTAGGGGATCTTCCACGTGCTGAGAACCTCAAAGGTATATGCAGTAATGATCCCTGAAGAAGATGTAGGCACCTCTGAAGGACCGGATTGAGAAAAAGTCATCTTCCATGGCAAACAACCTGGTCATGATGAAGGGTTGTGTCTGAATCAGCCTCTCTATTCTTAATGTAGAAAAGATGGAAAAATGAGACCTGTGTGGAAAGCTGTTCCCGGGTGCCTATGGTTGATATACCATTCTAACATGTGAATGTGTCACAGTAAGCAGGGGCAGCCTCCATCTAAAGGGACCCTTGGAAGCAACTGTTAGGACAAAATGGTTGCCAAGGCAGTGACCTCATTCAGTTCCTGAAGGAAGTGACCTGACCTCACTTCCTTGGTGATGGAATGTGGGATCCAGGAAGCCAGGCACACAGAGCCAGTCCCAGTTCCACTCCAATTGGTCTCACTTGTTGGATTTACCAAGGACAGAGTCAAGCTATCTTGGTACCTACAGATGTGAGGATGGCTAAATGCCAGGGATGCTCTGAATAGGGGCCTTTCCTGAGAAAGCAGGTAGTGGCACACCAATGGATTTTACATTTCTCAGTGAAGAAACCCTGGTTTGTTCCTTCTAATTACCTATTGTTCTGTTGCCCTGAATTTCAGTAAGGTCTTTGCCTCAGGCCAACCCTTTAGAAAGCCTGAAGAAAGAGTTTTCAAATGGAAATGAATGGGCAACATCTGTGGCTCTTTGCTTAATTGCTTTGGAGAGGGATGTTTCTGAATCAGCCTCTTGGCCTGTGTGAGGCTATGGCTTAGATTCTCAGCACATGATGGATCTAAAGAAAGATTTTATGTGCGCATCCAAAACCAAAATGGCCAAAAGAGCAGTCACTGTGGGTGAAGTATCTCGCATTCCTCTGTAAGGTTCCTGACTTCCATCAAGTGAGAATAGGAATCTTTGGGTCAAATGAGTTCTTCCAAGCCCTGCAGAGGCCAGCCCATAGCTGCTAGGGCTTTCTCATGACACCAATTGACATTAACAATCTAATCCCCAAGGTAGGTAGTCCTCAATTTGGAGAAGCAGAGCAGTATTAACGGCAGGCCTATTTGATCATTCCTGGTTCACAAGAAGGGTGTCCCGGCCACCCAGACTTTAGGCAAATGAGGGGCTGGGGAGCTTATTTTGGATACTGACTTGGGCTGCGCCCCTCATGTAAACCTCCAGCCAGAGTTTATGATGAGTGTCTATATGGCAGAACATGAGGGCCATGTGGGATTGTTTTGATTTTATTTGTGGTCATTTGTGTGGCAGTTGGAAGAGATGACTGGGTCCACCTGGGCTTGAACTTGCTGTGATTCCCCTTAGAGACTGAGTTCTGGAACTGACCTCAGAGGAGTATTGCCATGAATTGTGTTGGGATTTAAGAGGCCACGCATGAGAGTCGCCCTAGGAAACTGAGATCTAGTTCGAGGGTGGCTTTCCACAGGACACTGGGAATCTCAGCCAGGATATTATATGCTTTTATTCTTAAAGACTTGGCAGCCATAATTAAGATTCAAAACACGCATGGCCTCCATCTCATGGGATTCTTGGAAGCAACTGTTAGGACAAAATGGTTGCCAAGGCAGTGAAATCATTCTGTTCCTGAAGGAAGTGACCTAACCTCACTTCCTTGGTGATGGAACTCTCTGAACTTGGGATCCAGGAAGCCACTTAAACAGTGCCAGTCCTAGTCCCAGTCTCAGTGTTTTCACTTTTTGGATTTCCCGAGGACAGAGTCATTCTTTCCTGCTAACTACTGATGTTAGGATGGCCAAATAACAGGAAAGCTCTGAAGAAGGGCCTTTCCAGAGAAAGAAGGTAGTGCCTCACTGCTGGCTCCTGACAACTTCAGAGAGGTGACCAAAGACACAAGATCTGAGACACACAGGCCATTTTGGGGGAACATTGTATGGCCCTCCAGTCACAGGACACTCCGGATAGTCACAGACCTACTTGTGGGAAGGAGGTGTCTTTGTGGGTGTGGGTGTGAGTTTGTGGTTTTCTCTCATGTTCTGAAAGCATCACGGGAGTTCCAGGGTTTTCAATCATTCGAAGCCAGCGAGTTCCCTTAGCCGGGCCAGCTTCCTCCTGGGGATGTGGGGCTGTGTGTGCTGTGGGGGAGTTATCTGGAGGGCGTAGGGCCAGCTTAGCTTCCTCCAATGGTGGAGAGGCTGAGTCAGCTGCAGGGGAATAACTTAGAGGGGGTGGGTGGTTAGGGGATGAGGGCAGGGTATAAGGAGGGGGATGAGAGTCCAGTAGAGTCAAATCTTGTGACTCAGGGAGAACAGAGGGTGGTGGAGGAGGAGAAGTAGAGGGTTTGAGAGATCATGGGGGAAGCAGTACGAGCAGGGAAAGGGACAAGGAAAGGCTTCACGCATGGAGGAGGAGACTTGCAGAGGTCCTGCAACGTTAAGATACATGGCTGTTGATCAGGATGGCTATGTGTGCGCAGCTGAAAGACAATATCTCTGGCTTTTTAAATTAGTGGGAAGAAGAAAGATGCTTCTAGGGGCAATCCGACTTGAAAGGTGAAACATTCTGAGGCACAGACAGTCTGGCAAGTCTGGAGTTTTACTGAAAAAGAAAGATTCTGAGCCCTTAAGCGAACTTTGGTCCAGTGATCAAGGGTCAGGGACAGAGACATTGAAGTGCTCTTTCCCATATTGAAAGATACACCAACAGTGAATGCAACAACACACAACACAGACAAGACAAGACAATAAAGACAGGCAATGGACGTCCAAAACTGAGACCAGGACTGCATAGCAGGCAAAACCCTATGGGCTGGCAATACCGAATCTGAAACAAAAAATCACTGAGTCGAGGAGACAATTGTTCCTCGATTTCTCGAGTCCTCGGTGGCATCATCCAATACCATTATTCATGCAGCAGAATGATTCCTAACCCAAATCGAACATGTTATCAACCCTAACCATATACTGTTACCTCAATCTAACTTTTCAGAAGAGCAGAGACAGAGTTGGTCTTACAATCCAGGAATGTAGGGGATCTTCCACCTGCTGAGAACCTCAAAGATCCATGCAAAAATGATCCCTGAAGAAGATGTAGGCAGCTTTGAAGGACCTGATTGAGCAAAAGTCATCTTCCATGGTGAAAAACCTGGTCAGGATGAAGGGTTGTGTCTGAATCAGCCTCTCTATTCTTAATGTAGAGAAGATGGACCAAATGAGACCTGTGTGGAGAGTTGTTCCCAGGTGCCTATGGTTGATATACCATTCTAACTTGTGAATGTGTCACAGGAACCAGGGGCAGCCTCCATCTCATGGGACCCTTGGAAGCAACTGTTAAGACAAAATGGTTGCCAAGGCAGTGAACTCATTCTGTTCCTGAAGGAAGTGACCTCACCTCACTTCCTTTGTGATGGAACTCTCTGATCTTGGGATCCAGGAAGCCAGTTAAACAGTGCCAGTCCTAGTCCCAGTCCCAGTGTTCTCACTTTTTGGATTTCCCTAGGACAGGGTCATTCTTTCTTGCTAACTACTGATGTTAGGATGTCGAAATGGCAGAAAAGCTCTGAAGAGGGGCCTTTCCTGAGAAAGAAGGTAGTGCCTCACCGCTGACTCCTGACAACTTCAGAAAGTTGGCCAAAGACACAAGATCTGAGACAGGACAGGCTATTTTGGAGGAACATTGTATGGCCCTCCAGTCAGAGGACACTCCGAAAAGTCACAGACCTACTTGTGGGAAGGAGGTGCCTTTGTGGGTTTGGGTATGAGTTTGGGGTTTTGTCTCATGTTCTGAGAATAGGTAGGAAAGGCGGTTTGTTTGGTTTGGAGTGAACTATTTCTAGTAAGTCTTTTGACAATGTGCGTGTTTCTATGTCTGTAATTCACTGTCCGTGGTTGTAGACATTAGAAAAGATAATGCATCAGTGGATGTGTCCTGTCTATGAGAAAGCTCCCCAGCATTCATTCTACCAAATTTAGGAATGGACTGCCGCTTGCCTTAATGATAGCCAACTCCTGCTATGTGTGCATCCAAAACCAAAATGGCTAAAAGAACAGTCATTGTGGATAGAGTCTCTTGACTTCCTCTGTAAGGTTCCTGATCTCAATTAAGTGAGAATAGAGATCCTTTGGGTCAAGTGAATTCTTTAAATCCTACAGAGGCTAGCTCATAGTTGCTTGGGTTTTCTCATGACATTAATTCACATAAAGAATCTAAAACGCACAGTCAGTAGGCCTCAAATTGGAGAAGCGGAGCAGTATTAATGGCAGGCCTATTTGATCACTCCTGGTTCACAGGAAGCATGTCCAGGCCACCATGACTTTAGGCAAATGAGGGGCACGGGAGCTTATTTTGTACACTGCCTTGGGCTGCACCCCTCAAGGAAACCTCCAGCCAGAGGTTATGATGAGTGTCTATATATAAGAAGATGAGGGCAATGTGGGAGTTTTTTGGTTTTAACTGTGGTCATTTGTGTGGGGGTAGGAAGAGATGACTGGGTCCACCTGGGCTTTAACTCTGGTGTGATTCCCCATAAAGACTGAGTTCTGGAATTGACCTCAAAGAAGTATTGACATGAATTGTGTTGGCATATTAGGAGGCCACACATAAGATTGGCCCTTGGAAACTGAGATCTACGCCCAGAGTGGCTTTCCACAGAGCACTGGGAATCTCAGCCAGGATATCACATGATTTTATTGTGAAAGATTTGACAGCCATAGTTGAGAGTCAAAACACACATGGACTTCACATTGTAGACCTCAATGGGCCTGGGTTCATGTGAACTTTTGGCCACTCTTTGTGAAGCCTCTCCTGTGATAGTCCTCCAGAGCTTTCATTGAAATTAGCTTCCTCACCATTTGATGGTTATTGAATTAATTGAAAAACTCAGTGCCTCCAACTTCATTCTTGAAATATGGCTCAATATATAACATGAACTTTTTGTAATTCCCATGACCAGGTGGCACTGGAGAACCATTGGATATCCTGTTGCTGATCATGAGTGTACCAGACAGTGCCTTGATTGACTGGGTTTCACGAAAATTGTGAAGATCAGAGATGCCAGTTAGTTGGACCCTGCTGAGTAGTGGGCCTAGAACAAAGGTGGCCAGGTGTGAAATAAAACAGCTATGGTAGTTTCATGTGGATCTACCATTGGCTTCCAAATGACTTCGACTAACATTGTGCAGTCAGCAGACCCTTATATGTAAAGGCATCATGTTGTATGGATAGGTTTCAGGGCAATGTTCAGAATCAGGTTGCTTTGGTAAAGGGGGCAAGCTATGTTGGACAGAAGCCTGGTTGGTGCATAATCCTACAGACCCTGTCCCACCACAAGTGACAAAACTCCATCCAGCACTTTGTCCCAGTTGAACTCCTTGTATTTCGTGAAGCAATTACCGAACTCCCAATGCATCAGGAAGAAAAACCATGAAAATTGGAGGATGACCAAATGGCTTCACAGTCCACACGAGGAGACACTTAGACACCAGTGGCCACAGTTGACCTACAAAGAGAGAATTCAGCACTGCTGCCTCATGCTCATTGGAAAATAAGATACCATGACCTCCAGGTCACATAGATGTAGACACAGCTTTGATGGTCTCACTACAAAGGAAGCTAAATCTCCTGACAACGTATATTTCAAGTGCCCAACCTCAGAGGCATTTTCTCCAGAAGTCTTTGGGCCAGCAGAGCTCCATGTTTGTGGAGTGTTTACCATGTCACTTACTTTTGGAAACTCCTCTTCCACCTCTAAGGTTGTGAACTCCGGAGCATATTCAATTCCAGATATGTATTCACAGATTTTCTAACTCATCTCCTCTAAATGTGGTATTTGGGGGGAAGGTAATATCAAGGCATTGTTCTGGATGAGAGTGGGAAGATTTTTGTGTAGCACATATTTGCATACACATTGGATTCATTTTCCAATTTTCCATTCGAAATACTCAATCCCTGATACTATCCCATACCCTACTAGACTCTGACTACTAATCCTAACATGATGGAGAAAAATAACCCAAACAGAATAGAAATACAAGCAAATCAAAGAGTCGTGTTGTATAGTTGAACTTGCCTTTTCTATTATATAGCGTAGGAGTTATAAATGCAGTCAATTTTTAGTTGAAAGAGTTCTCCATGTGTTTTTACACTTATCAAATATGTGAATTCCTGTCTCCCCCATTTCTCTGTATCCTATTCAGTACATGTATTTTTAAATGCACATATAGAATCATACCTTGTATCACACGTATTTTCTTGTGAGGTGGCTGACTTGGCAGATACAAATTGTGAGAAGAGATCACTCCTCCTAAATGCTGTTGGAACTGAAAATTCAACCTATGGGTGGGCTTCCTAGTTGAACAACTTATACATAAATTCATGTTCAGTAAAATGAATGAATACTTTTGGATACGTGGATGATATATATTTCACGATTAATTTCGATTGGCATATATATTGCTAGTTTTTAATGTCTCTGTGTGTGTGTGTGTGTGTGTGTGTGTGTGTGTATACACACACACTGTCCAGATTTTACTAAATATGAAATATATGTGTCTTTTGGCCACTCTTTTGGAAGCCTTACCTGTGAGAGTTCTGTAGAGCTTTCATTGAAATGAGCTTCCTCAACATTTAATGGTTCCTGAATGAATTGTAACCCACAGTGCCTCCAACGTCATCCTTGAAAAATGGCTCAGTAAATACCATAAAATGTTTGAAATTCCCATGACCAGGTGTCACTGGAGAACCTTTGGAAGTCTTCTTGCTGATCATGAGTGTACCAGACAGTGCCTTGTTTGACTTGTTTTCTTAAAAATTGTGTAGAACAAAGATGCCAGTAAGTTGTAGCCTGCTGAGAAGTGGGCCCAGAGCTGTGGTGAGCAGGTGTATGATAAAACATCTGTGGTGGGGCCATGTGGTTCTGCCATTGACTTCCAAATGGATTTTGGCTGACATGGTGCAGCCAGCAGACCCTTATATGTAAAGGCATCTTGTTATATGGAGAGGTTTTAGGTCAATGATCAGAATCAGTTTGTTATGGACAAGGGGCCAAGCTATGTGGGATAGAAGGCTGGTTGGTGAATTCGTCTGCAGACCCTGACCCTCTACACATGACATAACTCCCTCCAGCACTGTTTCCCAGTTGAACTCCTTGTATTTCATGAAGCAAATACCAAAATACCAGTGCAGAAACAAGAAACATCACGAAAATTGTAGGAGGAACAATTGGCTTCACAGTCAAGAAAGGGAGACACCTAGCCCCCAGTGTCCACAGTTTACCTACAAAGAGAGAATACAGCACTGCTGCCTCATGTTCTTTGGATAATAAGAAACCAAGTCCTCGAGGTCACATAAATGCAGACCCATCTTTGATGGTATCACTACAAAGGAAGCTAAAGCTCCTGACAACAACATATATTTCAAGTGCCCAACCTCAGGGGCAGTTTCTCAAGAAGTCTTTAGGCCAACAAAGTTCCACGATTGTGGAGTGTTCATCCTGTCCCTTACTTTTGAAAACTCCTCTACAACCCCCAAGGTTGTGATCTCCTGAGCATTTTCTATTCTAGATATGTATTCACCGATTTACTAATTCTTCTCCTCTAACTGTGTCTTACTTGGGGTGAAGGTAATGTCAAGGCATTGTTCTGAATGAGAATGGGTAGATTTTTTGTAGCACATATTTGCATACACAATGGATTCATTTTCCTATTTTCCATTCGAATTACTGAAATCTGACACCAACCCATACCCTACTAGAGTCTGCCCACTAATACTAATATGATGGAGAAAAATAACCCAAGCAGAATAGAAATACAAGCAGTTCAGAGGAGGCATGGTGTATTGTTGGACTTGCCTTTTGCATGATAAAGTGTAGGTGTTATAAATCTGGTAAATTTTTAATTGAAATATTTCTCCATGTGTTTTGAAAGGTATCAAATATGTGAATTCCTGTCTCCCTTTATCTGTTGCCTATTTAGCACATGTATTTTTATATGCACATATAGAATCCTACCTGGTACCACACGTAAATTCTTGTGAGATGGCTGACGTGGCAGATAAAGATTGTGAGAAGAGATCACTCCTCCTAAACGCTGTTGGAACTGAGAAGTCAACCTATGGGTGAGCTTCCTAGTTGAACAACATTGTACATAAATCCATGTTCAGTAAAATAAATATTTTTGGATCTGTGTATGATATGTATTTCATGATGAATTTCGATTGTCATATATATTGCTGCTTTTTAATATCTCTGTGTGTGTTTTGTGAAAAATCTACACACTCTAGATTTTTCAAAATATGAAATATATGTCTCTTATTATACACTCCCTAAATTCATTCATGTTCATGTATGTGGTTTTATAATCAAATTTTCAAAAGATTATTTTCAGAAATATTCATCCACCTCAAGTACATATTTTTTTTCTAGTACTGAACACTCACTTCAGTGAAAGGTGCATACAAATCCTTATAGTTCTAAAGTAACTGACCCAGTTTAACATCAATGCAAGTAGATTCCTATGGGAAATGTTGTGTATTTTAATGTTCATTTTTATTCAACACTGGTACATTACTATTTCTTCAATTTATGGACAACTTAGAAAATACATTTCATCCACATTTCACAAATTTAAAGGCATTTGGTACACTTTCAATCACTTCCTGCTTCAGATCACACGTATTCCTCCTTTTTTTTTGACTGGTCTTTTCATGATACTTCTTCCTAACGCATTATATTTGATTTCCATAATTATTTTGAAGCAAAACTCACACACTCTTTATGATAAACCATAACACTAATATTACCATTAGATGTATAATTGGTTGGAATGAATGATTGTATATCAATATAAGATTTCCTGTATTTTTTCAGATATCAATTTATTCCAATTTCTAAAGGTGAAACCAGTTATATTATTTATTCACAGTATGGACTATTCATCCATTATCTCTATATTCATAGACACAGGGTACAACTTTTTTATTCCAAATACTAATTTATGAGTTTTCAGAATATAGCTCCCTTTAATGGTGGGAGAAATACTCATGTCACCAGATTTACATATATATTTTATCATAGTAATATTCTGGATAAAAAATTCAAAGGTCACACTTATGTTTGTACCAACGCCTAAATTGAATGTGAGTAAGAATTACTAAAAACATCCCTGTCCAGGATGCCTAAGGCTCTCAAATGTCAATCCTATTGGTGAGGAGATATTTGTTTCATGCTAAGATTATATATTCAACCTCAACCCTGTTGAAAATATCTAATCCTCTCACTCACTTTATACTTTGCCTTATTTCTTAATGTCACTATTGATATCTATTTTCCTAAATATTTTGCCCAGTTCATCATAGTGACTGATTCTTCACATTTGCTGACATTTACATTCATTCTCTAACAAAAACCCTATTACTAAAAAAGTCTTGGTCCAACTCCTAGACTCACTCTTCTTCAAAAACTTACTATCTTCCTAATTCTCCCGACTACCACTTCTTGACTGGATGTTCTCTTCTACATTCAATCATCTGAGGTATAGTGTTTTATTCCATTCTATATCAATTTATCTCAGACCTCAGTGCAGAATGTAATTCAAAGCTAAGTATCCCAATCAAGGGCCCAATACCTCTCAGCGCTTCAAATCTTACCTAGATTTCTGTTTTCATACTTATATTCACCTATATATTCTTATAAATATTGCAGGTTTCCAATACCATTATTCATCCAGCAGAATGATTCCTAATACAAATCGAACATGTTATTAATGCTAACTATACACAATTTCCTCAATCTCACTTTACAGAAGAGCAGGGACAGAGTTGATCTTACAATACAGGAATGTAGGGGACCTTCCAACTGCTGAGAACATCAAAGGTCCATGCAAAAATGATTCCTGGAGAAGATGTAGGCAGCAATAAAAGACCTGAGAGAGCAAAAGTATTCTTCCATGGCAAACAACCCAGTCAGGATGAAAGGATGTGTCTGAATCATCCTCTCTCTTCTTAATGTAGGGAAGATTGACCAAACTAGGCCTGTGCAGACAGGTGTTCCCAGTTGCCTATGGTTTTTAAACCATTCTAACTTGTGAAAGTGTCACAGGAAGATGGGGCATCCTCCATCTTATGAGACCCTAGGAAGCAAATGTTAGGAAAAAGTGGTTGCCAAGGCAGTGACGTCATTCAGTTCCTGTAGGAAGTAACCTCACTTCACATCCTTGTTGATGGAACTCTCCGAATTTGGGTTCCAGGAAGCCAGGCACCCAGACCCAGTCCCAGCCCCAGTCCCAGTGATCCCAATTGTTTGGATTTACCAAGGACAGAATCAGTCTTTCGTGGTACCTACTTATGTGAGGATGGACAAATGTCAGGAAAGTTCTGAAGGGGGGCCCTTTCGGAGAAAGCATGTAGAGGCTCACTGCTGGTTCCTGACAACTTCACAGAGTTGTCCAAGGAGACCAGATCTGAGACAGGACAGGCCATTTCTGGGGAACATAGTATGGTGCTCCAGTTAGAGGACACTATGGATAGCTCCAAACGAACATGGGGAAGGAGGTGCCTTTGTGGGTGTGGGTGTGGGTTTGTGGTTTTTTCTCATGTCCTGAGAATAGTTAGAAAAGGTGGTTTGTTTGGTTTCTAGTGAACTGTTTCTAGTTAGTCCTTTGAAAAGGTGAGTGTTTCTATGTCTGTGTATCCCAGTGTGTCCGTAGTTGTAGACATTAAAAAAGAGAATGTCTCAGTGGGTGTGTCCTGTCAAGGAGAAAACTTCCCAATATTCATCCTGCCCAATTCATGAATGGACTGTGGCTTGCCTTATCACTGGGAAACACCTACTATCTTCCTACGTTCCTGTATTCTTCCTGAATTCTGGCCACTCTCCAGAATAGGCTCATGGTTTTGTGTCCAAGATATGGACCCCTTCCAAGCTCTGTGACATGGCCATGTTTTGGATACCTGAAGGGAATGGCAAGCATCTCAGAAAACTCAGATATCAATGTGACCAGTAAAGTCTCAGTGGAGAAACCCTGCTTTGGTCCTTTTGATTACCTATTGTTATGTTGCCCTGAATATCAGGAAAGTCTTTGCCTCAGGCCACCAATTGTGAAGCCAGAAGAAAACAGTTTTCATATGGAAATGAATGGGAATTACCTTTGTGTTTTACAATAATACCTTCAGAGTTTAGGCTCTCATAAACTTAAAAATACATTTAGATTGTATCTCAGTGTAGAAAGTATGATGGAACTGTAAATATCTTATTGAAAAGAAGTCCAATTATAGAACACAAATGACAGACATAAATCTCCAACATGTTTTACTTTTAAGCCTAGAATTACCATACAACCTTAGAACACCAGCTTGATACAATGCTCTTTTGAAGCTTCTACCTTACAGACTTGTATACCTGGAAGATATGAACACATTAACACCACAATTACATTGATGTTTTTGTATTAACCAAGTTTAGCTTTTTAAAGAAATAACATGGCACAATTTTGTAAAAACAGTACTAGTTTAACCAGCTGTTTAATTTTTTAAGATTACTTGCTCAAAACTTACACATATAACCAACTTACACAAAACTTTTTTATTATTAAACCTTTTAATTACTTAATCATATAGACTCTCTTATCCAGAAACACATTTTCCCTCTATTAAATCTATATCTAGAACCTTTTAGTTTCTCTTTTCCATTTGTTAACCTCTTTCTGTTCACATTTTGAAACAATACATGTAAATTTCTGAATTTAAGCAGATTATTTTATAGACATCAACATTATACTAGGGCGTTTTTGAACACCTAGAAAACTTATAGGCCTATTTTTAAAGACATCTTTATTTTTATCTTTTTACCCAATTTGAATTGAACCATTTGAATCACGTGAATCAAAGATATTTGAATCCATTTTTAAATTTCTCATGAGCGCTCCTCATCTATCAATTGTCATATCACTGCATTATATATTGACTTACACACATACAGGCATACCGACATACAACACATAACACAAATGTAACACATAACACAATAGTAAAGGCCTTGTAGCTTTTTCAGGTGAAATCTCCATTGCAATGTTTAAAAACTCCACAGTTGATCAAAAATAGATCTAATCCGAAAACATTTACCGATCTGCAGGATAAAGATTATGAGCTCAAAAAAAGAAAAAAAAATACAGAATCTAAGAAAAAGCAAGAGTCCTAAAAAAGATGACTATTCAGTAATTAGTAAATACCATATAATGTACTTATTCGTTGAGTCTAGTTTGAGTTCAGGTAAACATACACTTTTACTCCTTTTTATCTGTCTCTTCATGATTGCATATCAACTTAAGTCCTGACTGAGGTCTCGAAAACTGGAAAGACGTGAATTTTGAGCAGAAACCTCATGCCTAAGTCATTATAGCTATGTCATAATTTCCAGGTTTGAATGTTGAAAATTATGATGCAAGTTCAAGATGTAATTCTCAAAATTTTATATCTTTAGATTTTTCTACACTAGAAAAATTTGCTCACACAAAACTGAAAATTGGATCATTTTTTGATAATATAAATGGCACCATCACAAAAAAGTTTCTATAAGATAATTACCCACTTTCTTTGTTCTGAAATTTCAAAAGTAGTATTAAGTTACATTAAATTGGCTGAAAATTTTTTTAAAAAACCACACACTGCCATGGGTATCCGAAATTAAGCTTTAAATATTTCCAAGATTGTTGCTAATTAATGCCATTTCAATAAGCCAGACGAACCTTTTAATTTAGCACCATTTTTTTTAAATCTTACACACTGAGGGGAACAGATACCATATCATAATTTATTTTCTTTGCCCAAGTTAATGCACTGGTATATCTAGTGGAATTTTCTCAGGCTACCTAGTTAAAAATTTAAACTCTTTAATATTTTTTTTAATCCTAAGTATTTAAGGTTTCTAGCATGAACTATCTGAAATCAAACTAAACAATTGTTTAAACCCAACTTTATACTGTAAGATAGTGCAATGCTTTAGAAACCCATTTAGATACCAGATTGTTACAATAATAAATCATCTTTTAGATACACATTCAGCCAAGATCATCCCCAAGAAACAATCTATAATATCAACATATTACTGCATTCATTCTCCCTTTTGTTAAGCAAACAGAGGTGGAGTAATCCTTAAAGTGCAGGTAAGGAATAAGGGAGTTCCCCACAGCAAAATGGCTCGGGCAGCTGCTGGGAGTCCCTTAGCCTCACTTTTTACTTACAGGATTAGTTCCTCTGGTTTGGTTTGACCCCAGGCACCAGGCATATTCTATATCTCCCAACTTTTCAGTAGTCAGCTCCCAAATAGTTCATTTTCTGCTTGCAGTTTTTTGAGTTCTAGGCTTCCCCAAGAGGGCAGAGTGGGGACTCCTTTAAAGTCCACTCTGGGGTGTCAAAATTTATGACTGAAGGTTTGGATCCCATCCCCAAATCCAATTAATGCCAATTTAATAATGAGGACAGGGTTTTGAGAAAAGTTTATGCGAGATATCAAAGTTCTTAGACCCCAGGCATTTCCCTCTGCAGTTGGCGTGCTCAACCCAACTATGGAAAGAAAAGAAAACAGTGCTTCCCTAATCTCGCTTAACAAAGGGGAGTAAAGTACATCAAAGTTCTTTAAAACACAGCTAAGAGAGGTGTAAAAGGTGAGAACAGAAAAGCTGGCGGTTCTATTAACTTTTGGTCCCTCACAGGAGAAGCATTAGGTTAAAATTTAGCTAAAGTTACTTCCACACATCTAAGGCAGGTTGGAACACGGGACTCTGCATCGGTCCACACAATGCCATCACATTTAACAGAAACACAGACAAAAAGACACACAAAGACCATCATGCAGCTCCCGTTTGTTCACAACCCTAAGATCTTCAAACTTGTGACTCAGTGAGAATGGAGGGAAGAGGGGGAGGTGCAGAAGGTTTGAGTGATAGGATCGTTGGCAAAGGGGTCAGGTTGGAGCCAGGGACCAGAAAAGGCTTCAAGGACAGAGGCATGAAATGGCTTTGGCCCGTAATGAGAGATACTCAAACAGAGACAACGACAATACAAACGTGACACAAACACGGACACACAGTTAACGTTTAACACGAGTTCAGAAGGAGAGATTAGAACCTAGTAACTGGCAAAACCTGATGGGTTAGACCACAAAGATAGACAGTGAATTCAACCTGAGAGACATAAGTAGCCAGCAAGACCTGTCAGGTTGGCAGCAGAGTCACCTAATTAGGACACATCCGTCCCTCCCCGAATCGTCCAAGGAGTCCCTTGCAAGGATGTGGTCTGTGGCTTCAGGACACGTCTGTCCACCACCGCCAGTGGGAACTTACGCTCTCTGCTGGCAGCCACTCTGCCAACAAAAACCGAAAACCGAAAAACCAAACCTGGTAGGGAAGATGGCCGCTGCGTACGGGGGTTGCTGAAATGCTGAGTGTGGTGCTCAGTGCAGCGGCTTTAATTGAGATTTCGTGCAGTTGGTTAGAGCTCCTTTTACCGTTAATCTGTAGTAGACCACTTGCCAAGCAGCAGGAAGAACAAAGAGATGGAAAAAGAGACGCTTGGTTGCTCAAAGCCATGGGCGCTTTGCGCGCATCTGCTTCCTCTTTCGCTTCGCTCCAGGCAGAGAACCTGAATGTGTAATCAGCAGTGGATTGTAAGTACCTGATGCAAAGAAAGCTCAGTTACTTCCGCCCCCTTTTTTTAAAATATTTTTATATACAGGGACAGTTTATGGACTGGGATTGTTCGCTGGGCTGTGGTTTCTGTGCCGAAAATCCACTCCTCAGGAGCCACCATTTGCTTTCTGCTGGCTGTCTTGATGACTCTGTCTAAATTGTCCGGCTGCCGCATCTAGAGGTTGGAGCTGGGCTAAGGGCCGAGTCCTGTCCTCTGAAGGCTGGACCGTGGCCTCGAGCGCCTAGGTCGCCTGTTCGCCGTTGCACCTTCGGGCAGAGCCTGTCTCTGGGGTCATTCTGCATTCCCCTGCTAAGGGACCTCTGCTCTGGAGGAGGGGTCCGGAGAGCCATGGTGGCAGCTGCTTGGGCCCCAGGGGATGGGCACCGGGCTGAGGAGTAATGGAGGCCGCGGTGGTTCCGCTATAGCCACAGTCGAGCGCAGCACCCATGAGCGCGGCTAACGTGAGCATGGTCCAGAGGCAGAGGCAATGGTGGCAAGGATTCATTTCTAGAAATCTGGACTGGAAACAGAAGCAGTAGTGTTACAATCCCAAGAACTTGCTTATGCCAGGAAGCTGTAAGGGTAACATGAATATCATTGAGGAGATCTAACATGGTGGCAGGTGCAGAGAGATCAAGTCTCTGACATCTTCAAATGTGCCTCTGCCTCTGGACCATGCTCACGTTAGCCGCGCTCATGGGTGCTGCGCTCGACTGTGGCTATAGCGGAACCACCGCGGCCTCCATTGCTCCTCAGCCCGGTGCCCATCCCCTGGGGCCCAAGCAGCTGCCACCATGGCTCTCCGGGCATAGGGAGCTGTAAACTGTCTAAATGCTGTTTGCTCAGGATCACTAGGCAATGCTCAGCTGATGTGGATCTGGGGTGTACAATCTGGGCCCCTCAGAACACACACACCGAGTCCGGATATGCTGCATTCAACCTCCAGTTCGCCTGCTTCTCATGACTCAGCACTAAAGATCCCGCTGAAATAATTGGTCGGCCCTTCTGAATTTACAGAGGTAAAAGCCAACTGAGCCTTCATAGGCAGTGGCCAAAGGACTGAAATGGGGCTTGGGAAAGTCAGTCAGGACTCACCCGTTGCATTGGTCACCCGGCAAAGGGAAAGAACGGTCACCATTTGCACGAGATACCACCATGGCAGAGAACTGACATCACGAGTGGAGGAGATATCTTCATTGAAACCTTTGTGACAGGTGTTTAATCCCCTAGCCATCTCTCTCCACACAGTGGAGAAACCTTAAGAGCCCCTCCCAGCTCTTTCATAAGGGCCCCTCCTAGCTCTCCTGTGAGCTCCATAGCCAGACTGAGGGAATCAGGAGTGGCATTGGACTTGCGTTCAGGAGCTCTCGGCTACCGCTCCCACCAGTGCAGACAACTGAGGTCTCTTGCACCAGCTACCAGGGGCGTGGCTCCTGGAGGGCAAGCAAATTTGCTGAGGGTTCTCAGCCCCAAGCTCTACAAACTTAGGGGCTGAGGGAGGCAAACAGGGAGAGTGTGCCCAGGTATTCATGAAAACAGGGCTCCCAGGAGCAGCAGAACTGGCCTGTAGCCAGTATTGTGGTGAGCGGGGCCTGGTTTGAGGAAACACAAGAGAAGGCCCTAGGCACTCAGGATTGGAGACCCACCCAGTCTGGGACTTAGAGCTGCTGCACAGTTAATCGTTCCCACCTTTGAGAGGAGAAGCTTGGCCCAGTGGGCACAGCACCACCTAATTTAAGAGAAGTTAATCGAAATCTATGACTGCATTTATGTTTTTTTTTCTTTTTCTTTCATTTTTATTTTTTGTTGGTGTAGTTGTTCTTTAACTTATTTTATGTTTTCAATTTTTTTATTTTATTATTAGTAGTATTATTTCTTTAAATTTTAATTTTCATTTTTTTATTATCATTATTATTTTTTTAAATTTCTTCCTTTCTTTATTTTCAATTTTTTTTCTTTTTTTTATTTCTGTAGGTGTTATAAGTACCACCTGGTATGGTCCTTTCCAGTGGGGTTCCAGGGATGACACCTGATGTCATCTTACATAGACAAAGTCTCTTACTTGATATCGATGTGGAGTCCCCTTGTCCCCAGGTTGGTAGGCAGTGGCCAGCCGTTTTCACAGGTATCCCTGAGTTCTTTCAAGAGCTTTAAATCTCTCAAGCAAGGGGTGTGAAAGGGATCGTTAGGTCTTAGAGTTGGGGTTAGGTCCCTTCCTGGAGGAGGGGCACCATAGAGAATTTCATAGGGGGTGAGGTTACACAAAAAACAGAGTGAGTATTTCCTTCATGAAACAGTGCATAAGGCAGTAGCATAGAACAATCTTTTATTCTGGTCTCTAAGCTTAATTTTTTAAGGTCTGTTTAATGGTTATATTCATTCTTTCCACCTGTCCTAAACTCTCGGGTATATAAGCACAATGTAACTTCCAATTAATCCCCAGGGTCCTGGCTAACCCCTTACTTATCTGGCCCACGAACGCTGGTCCAGTATCAGACCCTTTTAACTTAGGCAGGCCATATCTTGGAAAAATATCTTCTAGCATCTTCTTGACCAAAATTTGCGCTATTTCTTTTCTTTTCTTTTTTCTTTTATTTTGAGGGGAAGGCTTCAATCCATCCTTAAAATGTACCTACAAAGACTAGGAGATATTTAAGTCTATACCTTGCTGGCTTAATTTAAGTAAAGTTCACTTCTCAGAATTGTCCTGGTTTGGTACCTCGTAGGTGCTTTCCTGCAGGAAGCTTGGAAGGGTAAGCATTAACTAATTGATGGACCCGACAGGCTTTTGTTACCCATTCAGTTATTTCCTTCACTGTGAGTCGGTTAGTGGAAAACTCTGTTCTTGATCCTTCAGGAATGCCTGCAGATTCTTTGAACCATGGTGAGTGAGTTGATGTACATTTTCTACTGACATAGTTAGAGCCGTGACTCTTGGAATTTCTACTGAAGGATTTAGAAATTCCACTTGGGGGCCTTCAGGGTTAAAAGTTATTTTGGCCCAGAGCTTGGTGAGCAGATCTCTGCCCATCAATGGGGCCAGGCATTCTGGGATTACTAGGGAGAAATGATGGATTTTTCCTTTCCCCAAGTCAATGGTCCTCTTAGTTGTCCAAGTCCGATATTTACTGCCATTAGTTTTTTGAACTAGAGACCTTTTATTAGATAGAGCGCCTATTGTGGCTTTAAGGGCTGAGTATATTGCCCCTGTATCCGGTTTACTGGGGTCTCCTCCACTTCAAAAGTTTCCCTGAGCTCGGGGAAGGGATATGAGACCCGACTTTCTTAGTCATCCTCCAGAGTCAGAATGGCTGGCAGGCCTGGCTGTCACTTTCTAAGGCAATTTTGACCCAGTGTCCTTTTTCTTTAGAGTAGGCACATTGATCTGAGACCAGGGGTGGCCTCTGTCATGGGCCAACTTATCCCTTCTTGTCTCCCTGTTTCTTAATTTCTGGCCTATTTGTTGTTGTGACCAGGACCTTAGTCAACACCTTAGTCTGCCTTTTGCTTCATTAACCTCACTTTGCTCCCTTCTCTTCCTCAGTTTCTCTCTTATAGTATATCTTCTCAGATTCTCTGACGAAATCTCTCAAAGTGATATCTTGTAATCAATCTAAGCTTTGTAAATTTGTTTTAATATCGATTGCAGTTTGCCCATCATGACAGATGCCTTCTGATTCTCTGCCTGAGGATCGAAAGGAATATATGTCCTATATGACTCCATAATTCTCTCTAGAAACATAGAGGGAGATTCATCTGGCCCTTGAATAATCTCTCTTACCTTGGCCAAATTAGTTGGTCACTAGCGGCTGTTTGGAGACCCAGTATTAGAGCCCAGCTATAAGTGGACAGAAGCTCCCTACTTTCAAAGGTGTTGGGGTCACAGTTGGGTCGGTTAAAGGGAAAGCCGGCTTTGATTATGTTGGGTAGTTGTGTCGGATGAACATCTGGCCCGAGGATATTTTTTTCTAGGTTCCTGGAGGATTCCCTTTTGTTCCTCTGTCTTGAAGAGAGTTCCTAGGAGTTGTTGGCAGTCTTCTGAAGTAGGCTGTTGTGAAAACATTAATGACTCAACCACACCTGAGAGCTGTGTTGGGTACTCGGAAAAGGGGGATTGTAATTTTTTAAGTTATATAGGTCTGGAGAGAGGCCAATACTGGTAGGCTTGCATTTTTCCCCCATGGCCATCGATAACCATTGGCCTCTAGGGAAGGAGGGGGAGCATCCCGAGAGTTCCAGGGTTTTCAATCTTTTGCCACCAGCGCATTCCTTTAGCTGGGCCAGCTTCCTCCATGGGAGAAGGTGCTGTGTGTGCCACAGGGAAATTATCTGGAGGGCGCTGGGCCGGCTTAGCTTCCTGCAATGGACGAGAGGCTGAGTCAGCAGCAGGGGAATCACTTAGAGTGTGTTGGGGGCTGGGGAACCAGAGCAGGGGATAAGGAGGGGGAGGAGAGTCCAGTAGAGTCAAATCTGGTGACTCAGGGAGAACAGAGGGTGAAGAAGAAAAAGAAGAAGAGTGTTTGAGAGTTCCTGGGGGAAGAAGTTGGAGCAGGGGCAGCGGCAAGGATAGGCTTCACCAATGGAGGAGGAGCTTTGCAGAGGTCCTGCTGAGTTAAGATACATGGCTGTTGATCCAGATGGCTATGTGGCCCTGGCTAAAAGCCAATATCTCTGACTTTTTAAATTAGTGGGAAGTAGAAAGATCCTTCTAGGGGCCATTCAACTCCAAATGTTGGCCATTCTGAGGTACAGAGAATCTGCAACATCCGGCACTTTACTGAAAAAGAAAGATTCTGAGCCCTTAAGCGGACTTTGGTGCAGTGATCAAGGGTCAGGGAAAAAGGCATTGAAGTGTGCTGTCCCATAATGAAAGATACACAAACAGTGAAAGCAACGACACATGACACAGACAAGACAAGACAATAAAGACAGGCAATGGACGTCCAACACTGAGACCAGGACTGAGTTGCCAGCAAAACCCGATGGGCTGGCAATACCGAATCCGAATCAAAATATCACTGAGTCGAGGAGACTATTGTTCCTCAATTTCCGGAGTCCTCTGTGGTGTCCTCCAGAGACATGGCTTGAGTTCTGTAACACCACTGTCAGGCATCGTCAGAGAGAGCTCACACTCTTCATTGACAGTCAATTTGCCAATTCCTAACCTGAAACCTGAAACTAGAAAGAGGCGCCTTACTTACCTGAGAGGGGTCCTTTGGGATCTCTCGTCCATAACTGCTCGATCTAGGTGGAACCTCCATATGTAAAGGTCGGGCTAGCGTCAGAAGAAGGGACAACCAAGAGACTTTATCATGCAACAGCAAAGGATTTACTGGGGGTCCAGCATGTTTGAGCTCAGAACTCACTTGAACAGAGCAGAGAGCCCTGAGAACAGCTTAAGTAGAGCTTATATACTTTCCTTGGAGAGGGCAGAGAGGGAAGTTTATTGATGAGTCTGGGCGACTGGGCGGTTTGCGTGCAACCAGGTGAGGGAGTACATTCTGCAGTTTGGCAGTAGGGAACGGCACATTCTGGGAACAAGATAAGCAAATATTCTCAAAATTTCAAAAGTGTTTTGTTAAGCATACAGAAAAACAGGAAGTGACAAGTACCTATTTTATTAAGCTTTCACTACTGACTATCCCTTTTTTACTGGATGTTCTCTTCTACATTCAATCATCCAAGGTACAAGGTCCTATGCCCCTGTATATGGATTTATCTGAGACAACTTTGCAGAAAGTAATTCAAAGATATGGATATCAATCAGGGGCCCAATGCCCTTCTGGGCTTCAAATCTTATTTAGATTTCTGTTTTCATACATATATTTCACCTATGTTTTATATATATATATATATCATAGTATATATATTTCATCCACGATTTCATAAATTTACAGGCATTTGTTTCACGTTCAATCAATTCCTTCTTCAGAACACATGTATTCCTCCAGGTCTCTTGACTGGTCTTTACATGAGACTTCTTGCCAAACACATTATTATTGATTTCCATAATCACTTTTGAAGCAAAACTAACACACTGTTCATGATAAACCATAACCCTAATATTACCATTAAATGTGGAACTGGTTGGAATGAATGATTGTATATCAATATAAGATTTTCTGTATATTTTCATGTATCAATTCAAAAAATTATTTAAAATTGGAACCAGTATTATTATTTATTCTCAGTATGGTCTATTCATGCATTATCTCTATATCCAAAGACACAGCGTACACCTATTGTACCCCCAATACTAATTTATACGTCTTCAAAATATTGCTCAAAGAAATGGTGGAAGAAATACTCATGTCACCTGATCTCCTTATACATTTTATCACAGTAATATTCTGGACACAAAAAGCAAAGTTTACACTTATGATTGTACCAGAGCTTTCATTGAAATGAGCTTCCTCACCATTTAATGGTTGTTGAATGAATTGTAAGCCACAATGGCTCCAACTTCAACCTTGTAAAATGGATAGATGAATACCATGAAATTTTTGAAATTCGCATGACGAGGTGGCAATGAAGAACATTTGGATGTCCTGTTGCTGATCATTATTATACCAGACAGTGCCTTGATTGATGAGTATAATGAAAATGGTGTAGAACTGAGATGCCGGTTAGTTGAAAACTGCAGAGTAGTTGGCCCAGAGCAGTGATGTGCAGGTGTGTGATAAAATATTTGTGGTGGTGCCATGTGGATCTGCCATTGACTTCCAAATGGCTTTTAGCTGATATGGTGCACCAAGCAGACCCTTATATGTAAAGGCGTCTTGTTATATGGAGAGGTTTCAGGGCAATGTTTAGAATCAGTTTGCTATCATCAAGGGGGCAAGCATATGGGATAGAAGCATGGTTGGTGCGTTCTCCTGCAGACTCTGAACCACCACATGTCACAAAACTCCCTCCAACACTGTGTCCCAGTTGAACTCCTTGTATTTCGTGAAGCAAATACCAATCTCCCAGTGCAGCAGCAAGAAACACCACGAAAATTGGAGGATGACCAAGTGGCTTCACAGTCCACATGGGAGACACTTCGGCCCAGTGGCCTCAGTTTACCTACAAAGAGAGAATTCAGCACCGCTGCCTCATGATCATTGGAAAATAAGAAACCATGTTCTCCAGGTAACATAGGTGCAGACCCAGCTTTGATGGTTTCATGACAAATAAAGATAAAGCTCCTGACAACAACATATATTTCAAGTGCCACACCTCAGAGGCAGTTTCTCCAGAATTCTTTTGGCCAGCAGAGCTCCATGGTTGTGTAGTGTTTACACTGTCCCGTACTTTTGGAAACTCCTCTACCAGCTCCCAGGTTGGGAACTCCTGAGCATTTTCCATTCCAGATTTGTATTCACAGATTTTCAAACTCTTCCCCTCTAATTGTGTCTCACTGGGCCAAAGGTAATGTCAAGGCATTGTTCTGGATGAGAGTTGGAAGTTTATTGTGTAGCACATATTTGCATACACATTGGATTCATTATCCTATTTACCATTTGAAATACTGAATCCCTGACACTAACCCATACCCTAATAGACTCTGACTACTTATCCTAAAATGATGGAGAAAAAGAAACCTAACAGGATAGAAATACAGGCCTTTCATAGGAGGCATGGTGTATACTTGGATTTTCCTTCTGCTTTATCAATGGTATGTGTTATCATTCTTGTCAACCTTTCATTGGAATATTTCTCCATGAGTTTTTAAAGTTAACACATATGTAAATTCCTGTCTCCTTTTCTGTGTAGCCTATTCAGAACATGTATATTTTTATGCATATATAGACTTCTACCTGGTATCACACGTACATTCTTGTGAGCAAACTGACTTTGGAATTTACAAATTATGAGAATACATCACTGCCCCTAAATACAGATGGAACTGAAAATTCAACCTATGGGTGAGCTTCCTAGTGAACAACATTAAACATAAATCCATGTTCAGTAAAATTAATATTTTTAGGTATGTGGATGATATATATTTCATGATAAATTTCGATTGGCATATATATTGCTACATTTTAATGTGTGTGTGTGTGTGTGTGTGTGTGTGTGTGTGTGTGTGTGTGTATATATATATATATATATATATATATATATATATATATACTCTCCAGATTTTCCAAAATATGAAATATATGTGTCTTATTATACACTCCGTAAATTCATTCTAGTTCGTGTATGTGGATTTATAATCAACATTTCACATTTCACAAGATTATTCTCAGAAATATTCAACCACCTGAAATACATATTTGTTTCCTAGTACTGAAAACTAACTTCAGTGAATGGTCCTTATATATCCTAATATTTCTATAGTAACTGACCAGGATTAACATCAATGCAGTTAGATTCCTATGGGACATGATATGTATTTTGAAGTTTGTTTTTATTCAACACTGGTACATTACTTTTTCTTCAGTTTATGGACATCATAGGATATATCCTTTCATCCACAAGTTCACAAATTTATAGGCATTTGGTTCACTTTCAATCACTTCCTCTTTCAGAAAACATATATTCCTTTATGAATATTTAGTGGTCTTTTCACTAGACTTCTTTCTAAACATATTATTTTCGATTCTTTAATCATTTTTGAAGCAAAACTCACACACACTTCATGATAAACCGTAACCCTAATGTTACCATTAGAAGTACACAAAGTACACCTATTTGTACTCCCAATACTAATTGATACATGTTCAAAATATTGCTCCCAGAAATGGTGGAAGAAATACTCATGTCACCTGATCTACATATACATTTTATCACAGTGATATTCTGGACACAAAATGCAAAGATCACACTGATGATTGTAACAAAGCCTAATTGGAAAGTGAGCATGAATTACTAAAAACATCCATGTCCAGGTTACTTAATGCTCTCAAATGTCAATCCTATTGGTGACTACATGTTTGTTTCTTCCTTAGATTATATATTCAACCTCAACCCTGTGAAAATGTTTAATCCTATTACTCACTTTGTAATTTGTCTGATTTCCTAATGTCTCTATTGATATCTGCTTTCCTACATATTTTCCCCAGTTCATCAATGTGACTGACCCTTCACATGTGCTGATATTTACATTCACTCTCTACCCGAAACCCTATTGCTGAAGAACTTTTGGTCCAGATCCTATATTCACTCTTCTTTCTAAACCTTCCGACTATCTTCCTAATCCTACCGACTCTCACTTTTTGACTGGATGTTGTCTTCCACATTCAGTCATCCAAGGCACAAGGTCCTATGCCATTGTATATCGATTTATCAGAGACATCTGTGCAGAACATAATTCAAAGCTAAGTATCCCAATCAAGGGCTCAATAGCCATCCGGGCTTCAAATCTTACATACATTTCGGTTTCATACTTACATTTCACCTGTATATTCTTTTAAATATTGCAGGTTCCAAATACCATTATTCATCCCCCAAATTATTTCTAACCCAAATCGAACCTGTTGTTAATCCTAAGCATACACTCTTCCCTCAATCTAACTACAGAAGAGCATGGACAGAGTTGGTCTTACAATAGAGGAATGTAGGTGATCTTCCACCTGCTGAGAACCTCAGAGTTCCATGCAGATATGATCCTTGGAAAAGTTGTAGGCAGCTATGAAGGACGTGAGAGAGCAAAACTTATTTTACATGGCAAACAACCTGGAGAGGATGAAAGGATGTGTCTGAATCAGCCTCTCTCTTCTTAATGTAGAGAAGATGGACCAAAGCAGGCCTGCGTGGAGAGAAGTTCCCCGTTGACTATGGTTGATATACCATTCTGACTTGTGAAAGTGTCACAGGAAGTAGGAGCACCCTCCATCTCATGGGACCATTTGAAGCAACTGTTAGAACAAAGTGGTTGCCAGGGCAGTGACCTCATTCATTTTTGAAGAAAGTGACTTCACCTCACTTACTTGGTGATGGAACTCTCTGAACTTGGGATCCAGGAAGCCAGGCACCCAGAGATAGTCCCAGTCGCTGTCCCAGTGGGATAACTTGTTTCGATTTACCAAGGACAGACAGTCTTTTTTGGTATCTACTGATGTGAAGATGGACAAATGCCAGGAGAGCTCTGTAGAGGGACCTTTCCTAAGAAAGCAGGTAGTCGCTCACAGTTGGTTCCTGACAACTTCACAGAGTTGGCCGAGGAGACCAGATCTGAGACAGGACAGGCCAATTCAGGGTAACATACTATGGTCGACCAGTCCGAGGACACTCTGGATAGTCAAAGACTTATTGGGGGTAGGAAGTGACTTTGTGGTTGTTGGTGTAAGTTTGTGGTTTTTATTCATGTTCTCAGAATAGGTAGGAAAGGCAGTTTGTTTGGTATGCAGTGGAGTACTTCTAGAAAGCCGTTTGACAAGGCTAGTGTCTGTGTATCCCACTGTGTCCGTGTTTGTAGACATGAGAAAAGAGAATGCATCAATGAATACGTCCTGTCTAGTAGAAAGCTTCCCAGCATTCATCCTACCCAATTTATGAGTGGATTGTAGCTTGACTTATGGATGAGCAACCCCTACTATCCTCCTATGTTCCTGTTTTCTTCCCGAATTCTGGCCACTATCCAGAATAGGCTCATGTTTTTGTGTCCAAGATATGTGCCACCTCCAAGCTCTGTGACATGGCCATGTACTGGATAGCAGAATGGAGTGGCGAGCATCGCAGAAAATGCAGATATCAATGTGACCAGGAAAGTCTCAGTGGAGAAACCCTGCTTTGGGCCTTTTGCTTACCTATTGTTCTGTTGCCCTGAGTGTAAGAAAGTTTCTTGCCTCAGGCCACCCCTTTTTGAAGCCTGAAGAAAACAGTTTTCAAATGGAAATTAATGGGCATCACCTGTAGCTCTTTGGTTAATTGCTTTGGAAAGGGATGTGTCTGAATAAGCCTCTTGTCCCTGTGTCAGGCTATGAGTTAGATTCTCAGCACCTGATGGATCTAAAGTACGTTCCCATGTGTGTATCGAAAACCGAAATGTAAAAATATCAGTCATTCTGGAAGAAGTCTCTTGCCTTTCTCTGTTAGGTTCCTGACCTCCATCAAGTGAGAATAGGGATCCTTTGGTTAAAATGAGTTCTTCAAAGGCCTGCAGAGGGTAGACAATAGGTGCTTGTGTTTCCTCATTACTCCAAATCACATAAAGAATCTATACCTGACAGTCAGTAGGCCTCAAATTGGAGAATCAGAGCAGTATTAACGGCAGGCTTATTTGATCACTCCAGGTTCAGAGGAAAGGGGTCCAGTCCACCCTTACTTTAGGCAAAAGAGGGGCAAGGGAGCATATTTTGGACACTGTCTTGGGCTGCACCCATCATGTAAACCTTCAGCCAGAGGTTTTGATGAGTGTCTGAATGGAAGAAGATGTGGGCCATGTGGGAGTGTTTTGGTTTTAATTGTGGTTGGAAGAGATTACTTGGTGCACCTCAGCTGGAACTCTGGTGTGTTTCCCCTAAGAGACTGAGTTCTGGAACTGAACTCATACAAGTATTGCCCTGAATTGCGTTGGGATTTTAGGTGGCCACGCATGAGAGTCGCCATTGGAAACTGAGATCTAGGCTCAGGGTGGCTTTCCACACAGCACTGGGAATCTCAGCCAGGATATCACATGATTTTTTTCTGAAAGTCTTGGCAGACATAGTTGAGAGTCAAAACAAACATGGACCTCACTTTGTAGACCTCAATGGGCCTGGATTCACGTGACCATTTTGCCACTTTTTTGGATGACTTGCCTGTGAGAGTTCTCCAGAGCATTCATTGAAATGAGCTTCCTCACCATTGAATGGTTCCTAAAATAATTGGAACTCACAGTGCCTCCAATATCATCCTTGAAAAATGGCTAGATAAATACCATGATATTTTTGAAATTCCCTTGACCAGGTGGTACAGGAGAACCTTTGGATGTACTGTTGCTGATCCTGAGTGTACCAGACAATGCCTTGATTGACTGGGTTTCATGAAAATGGTGTAGAACAGAGATGCCAGTAACTTGGAGCCTACTGAGTAGTTGACCAAGAGCAGTGGTGTGCAGTTTTGTGATAAAATTTCTGTCCTGGGGCCTTGTGGATCTGCCTTTGACTTCCAAATGGCTTGTGGCTGACATGGTGCATCCTGCAGACTCTTATATGTAAAGGCATCTTTTTATAAGGAGAGGTTTAACCAAAATGTTCACAATCAGGTTATTATGGTCAAGGGGGCAAACTATGTGGGATAGAAGCCTGGTTGGTGCATTCTCCTGCAGATCCTGACCCACCATACCTGACAGAACTCCCTCCAGCTCTGAGTCCCAGTTGAGCTCCTTGTATTCCGTGAACCAAATACCAAATTCCCAGTGCAGCACCAAGAAACACCACGAAATGTGGAGGATGACCAAATGGACTCACAGTCAACATGTGGATACACTTAGCCCCCGTGGCAACAATTTGCCTACAAAGAGAGAATTCAGCACTACTGCCTCATGTTCATTGGAAAATAAGAAAGCATATCCTCCAGGTCACAGAGAATCAGAACTAGCTTTGATGGTCTCACTAGAAAGGAAGCTAAAGCTCCTGACAACAACATATATTTCAAGTGCCCATCCTTAGAGGCAGTTTATCAAGAAGTCTTTAGGCAGGCAAAGGTCCATGTTTGTGGAGTGGTTTACCCTGTCTCTTACTATTGGAAATTCCTCTACCATATCCAAGGTTGTGAACTCCTGATAATTTTCCATTGCAGATATGTATTCAAAGATTTTCTAACTCTTCTCCTCTAATTGTGTCTTACTTGGGGCGAAGGTGATGTCTAGGCATTGTTCTGGATGAGAGTGGGAAGATTTTGTGTAGCACATATTTGCATACACATTGCATTCATTTTCCTATTTTTCATACGAAATACTGAATCCCTGACACTAACCCACACCCTTCTAGACTCTGAATACTAATCCTAATATGATGGAGGCAAATATCCCAAACACTAGAGAAATACAAGCAGTTCAGGGGAGGCATCATGTATAGTTGGACTGCCTTTTTGCATGATTTTTCGTAGGTGATACAAATCTAGTGAATTTTTAATTGAAATAGTTCTCCATTGATTTTAAAGTTCACTTATGTGTGAATTCCTGTCTCCATTTCTCTGGAGCCTATTCAGCACATGTATTTTTATATGCACAAATAGAATCCTACTTAGTATCACTCATACATTTTTGTGAAGTGGCTGACTTGGCAGAAAGAAATTCTGAGAAGAGATCACTCCTCCTAAATGCTTTTGGAACTGAAAATTCAACCTATGGGTGAGCTTCCTAGTTGAACAACATTATACATAAATCCATGTTCAGTAAAATGAATATATTTGAACCTGTGGATTATGTATATTTCATGATGAATTTTGTTTGGCATATATATTGCTACTTTTTAATGTGTCTGTGTGTGTTTTGTATATATATATATATATATATATATATATACACTCTCCTGACTTTTCAAAATATGTAATATTTGTGTCATATATACACTCCCTAAATTCATTCATGTTAATTAATGTGGATTTATAATCAAATTTTCACAAGTTTATGCTCAGATATATTCATCCACCTGGAATATATTTTTGTTTCCTAGTACTGAAAACTAACTTTATTAAATGGTCCTTACAAATCCTATTGTTTCTACAGTAACTGACCCAGTTTAACATCAATGCAAGTAGATTCCAATGGGACATGATGTGTATTTTGACGTTCATTTTAATTATACACTGTTACATACTATTTCTTCGGTTTTTGCACATCATAGGATATATATTTCATCCACAAGTTAGTAAATTTATAGGCTTTTGTTATACTTACAATCACTTCCTGCTTCAGAACACATGTATTCCTCTATGTTTCTTGACTCGTCTTTTCATGAGACTTCATTCCAAATACATTATTTTCCATTTCCATAATCACTTTTGAAGCAAAACTCACACACCCTTCATGATAAAACATAACCCTAATATTACCATTTGATGTATAACTCGATGGAATGAATGATTGTATATCAATATAAGATTTCTTATATATTTTCAGATATCAATTCAATCCATTATTTAAAGTTGAAACAGTTATATTATTTATTCACAGTATTGTCAATTCATGCATTACTTCTATATTCATAGACACAGGGTACAACTTTTGTACCCCCAATACTAATTTATACGTCTTCAAAATATTGCTCCCAAAATGTTAGAAGAAATACTCATGTCACCTGATCTACATATACATTTTATCCCAGTAATATTCAGATCACAAAATGCAAAGGTCACACTTATGATTGTACCAAAGCCTAAATGGAAAGCAATCCTGGATTACTAAAAACATTCATGTCCAGGTTGCCTATTGCTCTCAAATGTCAATGATATTGGTTAGTACATATTTGTTTCTTCCTAAGTTTATATATTGAAACTCAACACTGTAGATAATGTCTAATCCTATCACTCACTTTATACGTTGCCTGATTTCATAATGTCTCTATTGATATCTGCTTTCCTACGTATTTTCTCCAGTTCATCCTATACTCACTCTTCGTCCTAATCCTACCAGCTATATTTCTAATCCTACCGACTATCCCTTTTTGAATGGATGTTCTCTTCAACATTCAATCATCCAAGTAAAGGTCAGGCGAGCGTTGGAGGAAGAGTCCACCAAGAGACTATCTCATGAAACAGCAAAGGGTTTATTGGGGGTCCAGCATGCTGGTACTCAGAGCTCACTTGAATAGAGTAGAGAGCCCTGAGAAAAGCTTAAGCAGAGCTTATATACTTTCCTTTGTGATGGCACGGAGGGAAGTTTATTGATGGGTCAGGGCAAGTGGGCAGTTTGCGTGCACCCGGGTGAGGGAGCACATTCTGCAGTTTGTCAGTTGGGGACAGCACATTATGGGAACAAGATTAGGAAACATTTCTCAAGAATTCAACAGTGTTTTGTTAAGCGTACAGAAAAAAAGGAAGTAACAAGTGCCTATTTTATTAACCTTTCATCCCCCAATTCTTCTTCTGGCTACTTTTAATCATAAAAGTGATCATTGCCGGGTGTCACATTCTATGTCTGCCAGTGGGGTATTACCATAAGTTCAACTTGTCCAATTTGAGCTTGGAGAAAAGAAATTACACGGTTTAGCAAACAGGATTTTATATTTAGCAATAATATGAGGATTATTATTGGACTGGCCAGGGTTGATAAATTCATAGTTAACGAGGGGACTGTGTGAACCAAGACTCAAACCACCCTTTATGGGCCTCCCTCTCTCGTTGACACTCTTCAAGGCATTTTTTAATTTACTCATAGATTTTTTAACAACTCCACTATGGTCAGCATAAACACAACATTCTTCCATCGATGCAGAACAAAGGACCCCTTCTCTCATGAAGAGGAGGATCAACACTCGACTGTTCTGTAAAACAACTTCAGAGAGAGAGGTTAAAAATTCCTGAAAAGCTGTGATAGAGGTTTCTAATATCTTTAAGTTTTGGTGTATTGTTGCTTCTTATTGGGTCATTTGATGTGTCTCATGGACCAAGGCAGTAGTTCTTGTGGCCACCCCTGCAGCAACTCCTATTCCTAATAGGATGGCTAAAGTGAGGGATATATGTTCCCAGTGGAACCGGGTTTTATGGCCACCTATTTGATCTTCAAATGAGCCTGCGTCATAATAAAGCACTCTGGGAAACATCTGCACCATTACACAATTAATCCCAGCTGTTGACCATTTGATGAAAACATAAACAATGTTTAAGTATATAGAATTATACTGTTTTAGGCACGGACAAGGCAAGGCACCTAAGATAGTACCAAAGACAGGGAGACAGTCCTGTTTGTTGCAAACGGTTTCAGAGGGCATTACTTCTGTTGTAATCAACTAATCCCCTGAAACCCAAGTTTCGGTAGTTTCAGAATTTTGTACCCAACATGTAAGGGAAGGGGCTCAGAAGTTCACAGTCTGCAGAAGTTCACAAAAGGCAGTTTTTTTCCTGCTTTTTCCTCTGTTCTGGGCAAGATAACTTTTCAAGGACACCTGGGTGAGGGAGAGCTTTTTCTTCCCTTTATATTTTCCCCCTGCCAGCTGTTACCATGGAGCCCAGTTGGTAACATCTTTATCATAAAAATCTAGCCATCTCTGTGAAGCCCCAGCTCAAGGCCAGAGGCCTTGTTCACATATTTTGTGAAAAACTAGTAATGAGGTGTCTAGCGTAGGAGTGCTGATTGTTTTAGCCAGTGGCCAAGTAGAAGAGGGCAACACTAAAAGAGGAAGTTTATCTACTCTGAACTCTTTTATAGGGACTCTTTTGCTGAAAGCCCTAAAGTCAGCCATGGTGAAGACTTCTGGAGAAGGTCAGTTAAGACTTTTCTGAGGGCCTGGTACAGAGGGGGAAGACTGGGAAGGTGTGGCTGTGAGCAGCTCCATTGATCTGAATGAGGTAGGAGAGATGTAAAAGAATAATGGGAAAGGGGTCTGGGATTTTCCTAGAAACAAAAAGTTGAGCAGTAGAACAGGTAGAGCAAAGGGGAAGACGGGAGTTAGTATCCCTAAAAAACTGTGAGGGACTTTAAATTCTTAGTAACCTGTTTTCAGTGATGACAAAGAAATTTTAAAGGCCATTTTCATTTCATTTTGGATAGGGGTCTAAGGGCTCTCCTCAGCTGATTTGAGCTTTGGGTTAACTGGTAAGAGGACCTGCTGGGACCCGGTGCGGGCTCTGACAGGAGAAGAGATTAGTGAGTGGGTGGAGGGGTACCTATGTACCTCCTACCTCAGCAAGAGAGTAATGGTCTGAGAATTGGCGGAGGTTTGGGTTTTTGATCTAGAAATTGGAGGGGAGAAATCATGTTGCTGAGGTGGGAGTGACCGCTGCAGGTCTGGAGCAGAAGGCTGTGTGTGAGGATCTATTGGAGAAGCATAGTTCAGGATGTGAGCAAAGGAGGGAAAAGGCATCCACATAGGGGAATCTCCTTTCACCTTTTTGATCATTTGCAGAAGTTAAAAAGGTCATGCAGATTTGAGGATCAAGAGACCCCTCTGTGGGCCATCGGTTTTGGTTATCTAATTGGTAATATGGCCAATGCTTTGTACAGAAATTGATTAGGAGTTTGGGTTCCATCAGGCACTTCCTGTATGCTCACATCCCCATGACTTACAGAAGAAGTCGGCTATCCCCCAACACAGCCGTGAGTTTTGTGTCTTTGATAGACCGCCGGGCAAACAGTAATCTAGGCAAGCCAACCTGCATCTGGCTCACGTGTCGCTACATCCATAATGATTGTTTCCATTATCTATTGTGTAGAAGGGATTTAATGGAATTTTAGTGGGATCCTCTTCATCAGGGATATCCCAATAGGAAAGACCTATACCCAGCTGACAAATATCTGGGGGGAGAGATGGCCACCAGGTCCCTAAATGGGCTGTATGCAAGATAGACCATACTTCTTTTCCAGTAGGATTGTGATCAGCCATCGCTGCTGAACGGGCTGATGAGGGTTAGTACTACTGGTGGTGAAGGGGAGAGTCTATAGCCTTATCCACATGGCGAATACACAATTTGAAAGTGTTACCAGTCTTTTCCAGTTTCCAGTCAGAGTCTGGACAGGCCGCAGGCTTGAGATGAGAGATATGGATACAGGAAGAGACTCTGTCTACCTTTACTGCTGTAGGTGTTATAAGTAGCACCTGCTATGGTTCTTTCCAGCGGGGTTCCAGGGATGACACCTGATGTCATGTTACCTAGACAAAGTCTCTTACTTGATATCGATGTGCAGTTCCCTCGTCCCCAGTTTGGTAGGCAGTGGCCATCTGTTTTCGCAGGTATCCCTGAGTTCTTTTAAGAACTTTAAGTCTTTCAAGCAAGGGGGTGTGGAAGGGATCGTTAGGTCTTAGAGTTGGGGTTAGGTCCCGTCCTGGAGGAGAGGCACCATAGAGAATTTCATAGGGGGTGAGGTTACACAAAGAAACAGAGGGAGTATTTCTTGCATTAAACAGTGCATAAGGCAGGAGCATAGTCCAATCTTTTATGCCGGTCTCTAAGCTTAATTTTGTTATGGTCTCTTTAATGGTTCTATTCATTCTTTCTACCTGTCCTGAACTCGGTGGTCTATAAGCACAATGTAACTTCCAATTAATCCCCAGGGTCCTGGCAAACCCCTGACTTACCTGAGCCACAAACGCCGGTGCATTATCAGACCCTATTACTTTAGGGAGGCCGTTTCTTGAAAAAATATCTTCCAGGATCATTTGACCACCATTTGTGTTGTTTCTTTTTTTTTCTTTTTTCTTTTTTTTTTCCTGGGGAGGGCTTCAATCCATCCTGAAAATGTATCTACAAAGACTAGGAGATATTTCAGTCCATCCCTTGCTGGCTTAATTTTAGTTAAGTCCACTTCCCAGAATTGTCCTGGTCTGGCTCCTCGTAGGTGCTTTCCTGCAGGAAGCTTGGAAGGGTAAGCATTAACCAATTGATGGACCCGAAAGGCTTTTGTAACCAGTTTAGTTATTTTCTTTCGCTGTGAGTCGGTTAGTGGAAAACTCTGTTATTGATCCTTCAGGAATGAATGCAATTTCTTTGAACCAAGGTGAGTGAGTTGATGTACATTTTCTACTGTCATATTTAGAGCCGTGACTATAGGAGTTTTTACTGAAGGATTTAGAAATTCCAATTGGGGGCCTTCAGGGTTAAAAGTTATTTTGGCCCGGAGCTTGGTGAGCAGATCTCTGCCCATCAATGGGGCAGGGCATTCTTGGATTACTAAAAAGGAGTGATGGATATTTTTTCCCCCTGGTCCATGGTCCTCTTAGTTGTCCAAGCTCGATATTTACTGTAATTAGCCCCTTGAATTAGAGACCTTTTATTTGAAAGAGAGCCCAATGGGGCCTTAAGGGCTGAGTATATTGCCCCTGTATCTACTTCATAGTTTACTGGGCTACCCTCTACTTCAAAAGTTACCCTGACCTCTGTGAGGAGATCTGAACCCCGACGTTCTTAGTCATCCTCCAGAGTCAGAATGGCTGGCTGGCATGGCTTCTCTTTCTAGGGCCCTCTTTGACCCAGAGTCCATTTTCTTTACAGTAGGCACATGGATCTGAGGCCAGGGGTGGCCTGTAGTGTGGGCCCAGGTATTTCTTCCTGTCTCCATGTTTCTTATTTCTGGCCTATTTGTTTTTGAGACCAAGACCTTAGTCAATGCCTTAGTCTGTCTTTTTCTTTTATCCTCCCTTTGCTCCCTACTCTTCCTCAGTTTCTACCTCATAGTATACCTTCTTGGCTTCTCAGACTAAATCTCTCAAAGTCATATCTTGTAATCCATCTAAGCATTGTAACTTTCTTTTAATATCCACGGCAGCTTGCCCAATAAAGGCCATCATGCGTATGCATTTTGATCCTCTGCCTGAGGATTGAAAGGAGTATATCTCCTATATGCCTCCATAATTCTCTCTAGACACATAGAGGGGGAATCATCAGGCCCTTGAATAATCTCTCTTACCTTGGCCAAATTTGTTGGTCACCTAGCGGCCACTAAAATACCCGCAATTAGAACCCGGTGATAAGTGGACAAATGCTCCCTACCTTCAAAGGTGTTGGGGGCCCAGTTGGGTTGGTTCAAGGGAAAGCCGTGTTGTATATTTTGGGAAGTTGTGTCGGTCACCCATCTGGTCCGAGAATATTTTTTTCTAGCTTCCAGGAGGATTCTCTTTTGTTCCTCTGTCATGAAGAGAGTCCCTAGGTGTTATTGGCAGTCATCCCAATTAGGCTGGTGTGAAAACATCAATGACTCAACCACACCTGATAGCCGGGTGGGGTCCTCGGTAAAAGGGGGATTGTTATTTTTCCAGTTATATAGGTCTGAAGAGGAGAAAGGCCAATATTGATAGTCTTGCATTTTTCCCCCAAGGACGTCGACAGTCACTGGCCCGTAGGGATAGAGGGGGAGCATCACGGGAGTTCCAGCATTTTCAAATATTCACCGCCGGCGAGTTCAGTTAGCTGGACCAGTTTCCTCCAGCGGAGGAGGGGCTGTGTGTGCAGCGGGGGAGTTATCTGGCGGGCGCTGGGCTGGCTTAGCTTCCTCCAATGGTGAAGAGGCTGAGTCAGCAGCAGAGGAATCACTTAGAGGGTGTTGGGAGTTGGGGGATGTGGGCAGGAGATAAGGAGGGGGAGGAGAGTCCAGTAGAGTCAAATCTTTGACTCAGGGAGAACACAGGGTGGAGGAGGAGGAGGAGCAGAGGGTTTGAGAGATCATGGGGGAAGGAGTAGGAGCAGGGGCAGGGGCAAGGAAAGGCCTCACTCATGGAGGAGGAGATTTGCAGAGGTCCTTCCAAGTAAAGATATATGGCTGTTGATCTGGATGGCTATGTTTCCCTGGCTGAAAGACAATATCTCTTACTTTTTAAATTAGTGGGAAGTAGAAAGATCCTTCTAGGGGCCATCCGAATCTAAAGGTGGGCCATTCTGAGTCACAGAGAGTCTGCTAGGTCCAGGGTTTTACTGAAAAAGAAAGACTCTGAGCCCTTAAGTGTACTTTGGTCCAGTGATCAAGGGTCAGGGACAGAGGCATTGAAGTGCTCTGTCCCATAATGAAAGGTACACAAACAGTAAAAGCAATGACACACGACACAGACAAGACAAGAAAATAAAGACACGCAATGGACGTCCAACACTGAGACCAGGACTGAGTAGCCGGCAAAACCCGATGGGCTGGCAATACCGAATCTGAAACTAAATATCACTGATTCGAAGAGACTATTGTTCCTCGATTCCAGAATCCTCAGCGGCGTCCCCCAGGTACGTGGCCTGTGGCTCTGTGACACGTCTGTCAGCCACCATCGGAGAGAGCTCACACTCTTCATTGACAGCGATTTTGCCAAGCCATAACCTGAAACCTGAAACCAGAAAGAGGCACCTTACATACCCCAAGAGAAGCCTGTTGGGGTCTCTCGTCCGCCGCTGCCGGATCTCAGTGGAACATCCATATGTAAAGGTCGGGTGAGTGTCACGGGAAGAGACCACCAAGAGACTGTCTCATGCAAAAGCAAAGGGTTTATTGGGGGTCCAGCATGCTGGGGCTCAGAGCTCACTTGAATAGAGCAGAGAGCCCTGAGAACAGCTTAAGCAGAGCTTATATATTTTAATTGGAGAGGGCAGGGAGGGAAGTTTATTGATGGGTCCGGGTGAGTGAGATGTTTGCGTGCAAACGAGCGAGGGAGTACATTCTGCAGTTTGGCAGTTGGGGTCAGCACATTCGGGAAACAAGATTAGGAAACAGTTCTCAAGATTTCAACAGTGTTTTATTAAGCATACAGGATATCAGGGAGTGACAAGTACCTATTTTGTTAAACACTCACTACCGAATATACTTTACCAGATTTCCTAATGTCTCTATTAATATCTGATATATTTCCTACATATTTTCAACAGTTCATCATTGTGACTGACTCTTCACATGTGAGGACATTTACATTCACTCTATACAAAAAACCCTATAGCTAAATAACTTTTGGTCCAAATACTATACTCACTCTCCTTTCTAAACCTACCGACTATCTTTCTAATCCTACCGACTATCCCTTTTTAACTGAAAGTTCTTTTTGACAATCAATCATCCAAGGAACAAGGTCCTATGCAATTGTATATCGATTTATCTGAGACATCAGTGCAGAAAATAAAACAAAGCTAAGTATCACAATCAAGGGCCCAATGCCCTTCTGGGCTTCAAATCTTACCTCGATTTCTGTTTTCATACTTATATTTTACCTATATATTCTTGTAAACATTGCAGGTTCCCAATACCATTATACATCCAGCAGAATGATTCCTAATCCAAATCAAACCTGTTATTAACCGTAACCATACACTGTTCCCACAATCTAAATTCACAGAAGAGCAGAGACAGAGTTGGTCTTACAATACAGGAATGTAGGGGATGTTCTAACTGCCGAGAAACTCAAAGGTCCATGCAAAAATGATCCCTGAAGAAGTAGTGGCTAACTGGGTAACTATGAAGGAACTGAGAGAGCAAAAGTCATCTTCCATTGCAAACAACCTGGTCAGGATGAAGGGATGTGTCTGAATCAGCCACTCTCTTCTTAATGTAGAGAAGAAGGACCAAACCAGGCCTGTGTGGAGAGCTGTTTCCAGTTGCCTATGGTTGATATACCATTCTAACTTGTGAAAGTGTCACAGGAAGTAGGGGTAGCCTCCATTTCATGGTACCCTTGGAAGCAACTGTTAGGAAAACATGGTTGCCAAGGCAGTGACCTCATTCAGTTCCTGATGGAAGTGACCTCACCTCACATCCTTGGTGATGAAAATCTCTGAACTTGGGATTCAGGAAGCCAGGCACCCAAATCCAGTCCCAGTTCCTGTCCCTGTGTTCTCACTTCTTTGGATTTACCAAGGACAGAGTCAGTCTTTCTTATTACCTACTGATGTGTGCATGGCCAAATGCCAGGAAAGCTCTGAAGAGTGGCCTTTCCTGAGAAAGCATGTATTGGCTCACTGTTGGCTCCTGACAACTTCATGGAGTTCACCAAGGAGACCAGATCTGAGAAAGGACAGGCCATTTTGGGAAAACATTGTATGGCCCACCAGTCAGAGGACAAACCGGATAGTCAGAAACCTACTTGGGGAAAAGAGGTGATTTTGTGGGTGTGGGTGTGTGTTTGTGGTTTTGTCTCATGTTCTGAGAATAGGTAGGAAAGGTGGTTTGTGTGGTTTGGAGTGAACTGTTTCTAATAAGTGATTTGACAAGGTGACTGTTTCTATTTCTGTGTATCCCAATGTGTCCGTGGTTGTAGACATTAGAAAAGAGAATGCATCAATGGATGTGTCCTGTCTAGTAGAAAGCGTTCCAGCATTCATCCTGCCAAATTTATGAATGCAATGCAGCTTGCCTTATCAATGGGCAACACCTGCTATATTCCTAAGTTTCTGTTTTCTTCCTGAATACTGGCCACTCTCCAGAATAGGCTCATGGTTGTGTGTCCAAGATATGTACTACGTCCAAGCTCTGTGACATGGCCATGTACTGGATAGCTGAAGGAATGGCGAGCATCTCAGAAAACTCAGATATCAGTGTGACCAGTAAGTTTCAGTGGAGAAACCCTGCTTTGGGCCTTTTGCTTACCTTTTGTTCTCTTCCCATGTATGTCAGCAAAGTCTTTGCCTCAGACCACAGCTTTGTGAAGCCTGAAGAAAACATTTTTTAAATAGAAATTAATGGGCCTCACCTGTGGCTCTTTGCTTAATTGCATTGGAAAGGGATGTGTCTGAATCAGCCTCTTGGCGCTGTGTGAGGCTGTGGCTTAGATTCTCAGCACCTGATATATCTAAAGAAAGATCCCATGTGTGCATCCAAAACCAAAATGGGCAAAAGAGTAGTCATTGTGGATGAAGTCTTTCGCCTTCCTCTGTAAGGCTCCTGACCTCCATCAAGTGAGAATAGGGATCCTTTGTTTCAAATTAGTTTTTCAAATCCCTGCAGAGGCTAGCCCATAGGTGCTTGGGTTTTCTCATGACTCCAATTCACATAAAAAACCTAAACCCCACAGTCAGTAGTCCTCAATTTGGAGAAGCAGAGCAGTATTAACAGCAGGTCTTTTGTTCACTCCTGGATTACAAGAAGGATGTAAAGGGCACCCTGACTTTAGGCAAATGAGGGGCAAGGGAGCTTATTTTGGACACTGCCTTGGCCTGCGTCCTTCATGGAAAACTCCAGCCAGAGATAAAAATGAGTGTCTAGATGGAATAAGATGAGGGTCATGTTGGAGTGTTTTGGTTTTAAATGTGGTCATTTGTGTGGGTGTTGGAAGAGATGTGTGGGTCAACATAGGCTTGAACTCTGGTGTGATTCCCCTTAGAGACTGAGTTCTGGAACTGACCTCAGAGAAGTACTGCCATGAATTTTGTTGCAATTTTAGGAGACCACGCATGAGAGTCGCCCTTGGAAACTGAGATATAGGCCCAGGATGGCTTTCCACAGAGCACTGGAAATCTCAGCCAGCATATCACATGATTTTATTCTGAAAGACTTGGCAGCCATAGTTTAGAGTCAAAACACACATACACCTCACATTATAGAACTCAATAGGCCTGGCTTCTTGTGACCTTTTGGCCACTCTTTGGGAAGCCTATCCTGTGAGAGTTCTTCAGATCTTTCATTGAAATGAGCTTACTCAGCATTTCATGTTTCCTGAATGAATTGAAACCCACAGTGCCTCCAACTTCAACCTTGAAAAGTGGATACATAAATATCATAAATTTTTTAAATTCCCATGACCAGTTGGCACTGGAGAAACTTTTGATGTCCTGTTGCTGATCATGAGCATACCAGACAGTGTCTTGATTGACTGGGTTTGGTGAAAATTATGTAGCACAGAGATGCCAGTAAGTTGGAGCCTGCTGAGTAGTGGCCCTAGAGTAGTGGTGTGCAGGTGTGTGATAAAACATCTGTGTTGTGGCTATGTGAATCTGCCATTGCCTACCAAATTGCTTGTGAGTGACATGGTGCAGGTAGCAGACGCTTGTATGAAAAGGCATCTTGTTATATGGAGAGGTTTCAGGGCAATGTTCAGAATAAGTTTGCTATGGTCAAGGGGCAAAGCATTGTGGGATATAAGCCTGGTTAGTGCATTCTCCTGCAGACCCTGACCCACAACACGTGACAGAACTCCCTCCAGCACTTTGTCCCAGTTCAACTCCTTTTATTTCATGGAGCAAATACCAAACTCCTAGTGCAACAACAAGAAACCCCACGAAAAGTATAGGATGACCAAGAGGCATCACAGTCCAAATGGGGAGACACTTAGGCCCCAGGTGCCACAGTTTACCAACGAAGAGAGAATTCAACACTGCTGCCTCATGTTCATTGGTAAATAAGAAACCATGTCCTCCAGGTCACGTAGATGCAGATCTAGCTTTGATGGTCTCACTACAAAGGAAGCTAAAGCTCCTGAAAACAACGTATATTTCAAGTGCCCAATCTCAGAGGCATTTTCTGCAGAAGTCTTTAGGCCAGCAGAGCTCCATGTTTGTGGAGTGTTTACACTGTCCCTTACTTTTGGAAACTCATCTACCAACTCCAAGGTTTTGAACTCCTGAGCATATTCCATTCCAGATATGTATTCACAGATTTTCAATCTCTTCTCCTCTAATTGTGTCTTTCTTGGGGTGAAGGTAATGTCAATGCATGGCTCTGAATGAGAGTGGGAAGATTTTTGTGTGGAACATATTTCCATAAACATTGGATACATTTTTTTTTATTTTCCATTAGAAATACTGAATTCCTGATACTAACCCAAAACCTACTAGATTCTGACTACTAATCCTAATATGATGGAGAAAAATAAACCAAGCTGAATAGAAATACAAGCAGTTCAGAGGGGGCATGGTGTATAGTTGAACTTGCCTTTTGCATGATAAAGGGTAGGTGTTATAAATGTACTTAATTTTTTATTGAAATAGATCTCCATGTGTTTTTAAAGTTAACAAATATGTGAATTCCTGTCTCCCTTTCTCTGTAGCCTATTCAGCACATGTATTTTTATATGCACATATAGAATCCTACCTGGCATGACACGTATACTATTGTGAGATGGCTGACTTGGCAGATACAAATTGTGAGAAGAGAAAACTCCTCCTAAACGCTGTTGGAACTGAAAATTCAACCAATGTTTTAACTTCCTAGTAATACAGTATTATTCATATCCATGTTGACTAAAATAAATATTTTTGCATCTGTGGACGATATATATTTCATGATGAATTTCGTTTGGCACATATATTGCTACTTTTCAATGCCTGTGTTTGCGTTTTGTATATATATATATATATATATATATATATATATATATTCTCCAGATTTCTCAAAATATTTTATATATGTGTCTTATATACACTCCCTAAATTCATTCATATTCATTTATGTGGATTTATAATCAACTTTTCACTAGATTATTCTCAGAAATATTCATCCACCTGAAATTTATATTATCTTCCTAGTACTGAAAACTAACTTCAGTGAATGGTGCATAGAAATCCTAATAATGCTACAGTACCTGACCCAGATTAACATCAATGCAAGTAGATTCCTATGGGACATGATGTGTCTTTTGACGTTCATTTTTATTCAACACTGGTGCATTACTATTTCTTCAGGATTGCACATGAGAGGATATATATTTCATCCACAAGTTCACAAATTTATAGGCATTTGTTTCACTTTCAATCACTTCCTGATTCAGAACACATGTATTCCTTCATGATTCTTGACTGGTCTTTTCATGAGATTTTGTTTCAAACACCTTATTTTGATTTCCATAATCGGTATTGAAGCAAAACACACACACTCTTCATGATAAACCATAACTCAAATATTACCATTAGATGAATATCTGGTTGGAATGAATGTTTGTATATCAATATAAGATTTCCTGTTTATTTTCAGATATCAATTCAAACCGTTATTTAAAGTTGGAACCAGTTATATTATTTATTCACAGTATGTTCTATTCATGCATTATCTCTATATTCAAATACACATGGTCCACCTATTTGTACTCCCACTAATTTATTCATCTTCAAAATATTGCTCCCAGAAGTGTTGGAAGAAATACTCATGTCACCTGATCTACATATATATTTTATCACAGTAATATTCTGGACAAAATGTGCAAAGGTCACACTTATGATTGTACCAAAGCCTAAATGGAAAGTGAATATAGATTGATAAAAACATCCATTTCCAGGTTGCCTAATGCTCTCAAATGTCAATGCTATTGGTGACTACATATTTGTTTCTTCCTAAGATTATATATTGAAACTCAACCCGGTTGAAAATGAATAATCCTATCACTCACTTTATACTTTGCCTGATTTTGTAATGTCGCTATTGATATCTGCTTTCCTATATATTTTTCCCAGGTCATAATTCGACTGACTCTTCACATGTGTTGACATTTACCTTCATTCTCTACCTGAAACCCTATTGCTAAAGAACTTTTGGTCCAAATCCTAAACTCACTCTTCTTCCTAATCCTACCGACTATCATCCTAATCCTGTAGACTATCGTTTTTGACTGGATGTTATCTTCTACATTCAATCAACCAAGGTACAAGGTCCTATGCCATTGTATATCGATTTATCTGAGACATCTATGAGGAACATAATTCAATGCTAAGTATCACAATCAATGGCCCAATGCCCTTCTGGGCTTCAAATCTTAAATAGATTTCTGTTTTCATACATATATTTCACCTCTATATTCTTATAAATATCGCAGGTTCCCAATACCATTATTCATCCAGCAGAATGATTCCTAACCCAAATCTATCATGTTATTAACTCTAACCCTACACTGTTCCCTCAATCTAACTTTACTGAAGCACAGGGACAGAGTTGGTCTTATAATACAGGAAAGTAGGGAATCTTCCACCTGCTGAGAACCTCAAAGATCCGTTCAGAAATTATATCTGGAGAAGATGTAGGCAGCTATGAAGGACCTGAAAGAGCAAAAGTCATCTTCAATAGCAAACAACCCTGTCAGGATCAAGGGTTGTGTCTGAATCAGCCTCTCTCTTCTTATTGTAGAGAAGATGGACCAAACCAGACATTTGTGGAGAGCTGTTCCTGGGTTCCTAATGTTGATATAGCATTCTAACTTGTGAAAGTGTCACAGGAAGTAGAGGCAGCCTCCATCTAATGATACCCTTTGAAGCAACTCTTAGGACAAAGTCATTGAAAAGGAAGTGACCTCATTCAGTTCCTGAAGGAAGTGACCTACCTCACTTCCTTGGTAATGGAACTCTCTGAAACTTGGGGTTTAGGAAGCCAGGCACACAAAGGCAGTCCCACTCCCAACCCAGTGGTCTCCCTTGTTTGGATTTACCAAGGACAGAATCTGTTTTTCTTATTACCTACTGATGTGAGGATGGCCAAATGCCAGGAAAGCTCTGAAGAGAGGCCATTCCTGAGAAAGTAGGTAGTGGCTCACCGCTGGCTCCTGACAACTTCACAGAGTTGGCCAAGGAGACCAGATCTGAGACAGGACAGGCCATGATGTGGGAACATAATATGGCCCACCAGTCAGAGGACAGTCCGGAAAGTCACAGACCTACTTGGGGGAAGGAGGTGCCTTTGTGGGTTTGGGTGTGTTTTTGTGTTTTTGTCTGATGTTCTGAGAATAGGTAGGAAAGGCGGTTTGTTTGGTTTGGAGTAAACTGTTTCTAGTAAGTCGTTTGACAAGGCGAGTGTTTCTAAGTCTGTGTTTCCCACTGTTTCCATTGTTTTAGACTTTAAAAAAGAGAATGCATCATTGGATGTGTCCTGTCTAGTAGAAAGCTTCCCATCATTCATCCTGCCTAATTTATGAATGGACTGTGGGTTGCCTTATTGAATGGTAACACCTGCTATCTTCCTAAGTTCCTGTTTTCTTCCTGAATTCTGGCCACTCTCCAGAATAGGCTTATGGTTTTGTGTCTATGATATGTACCACATCCAAGCTCTGTGACATGGCCATGTACTGCATAGCTGAAGGGAATGGCGAACATCTCACAAAACACAGATATCAGTGTGACAAGTAAAATCTCAGTGGAGAAACCCTGCTTTTGGCCTTTTTCTTACCTATTATTCTGTTGCCCAAATGTCAGGAATGTCTTGGCCTCAGGCCACCCATTTGTGATGCCTGAAGAAAACAGTTTTCAAATGGAATTGAATGGCCATCACCTGTTGCTAATTGCTTAATTGCATTGGAAACAGATGTGTCTCAATCAGCCTCTGGCCCTGTTTGAGGATGTGGCTTAGATTCTCAGCACCTGATGGATCTAGAAAAGTTCCCATGTGTGCATCTAAAATTAAAATTGCCAAAAGAGCACTCATTTTGGATGAAGTCTCTCGCCTTCCTTTGTAAGGTTCCTGACTTCCATCAAGTGAGAATAGGGATCCTTTGGGTCAAATAAGATATTCAAAGCCATGCAGAGGTGCTTGAGTTTTATCATGACTCCAAATCACATTAAGAATATATACCCGACAGTCAGTAGGCCCCAAATTGTAGAAGCAGAGCAGTATTAATGGCAGGCCTATTTGATCACTCCTGGTTCACAGGAAGGGTGTCCAGGCCACCCTGACATTAGGCAAATGAGGGGCAAGGGAGCTTATTTTGGACACCGTCTTGAGCTGCACCACTCAAGGAAACCTCCAGCCAGAGGTGATGATGAGTGTATATATGCAAGAAGATGAGGGTCATGTGGGAGTGTTTTAGTTTTAATTGTGGTCATTTTTGTGGCAGTTGGAAGAGATGACTGGGTCCACCTGGGCTTAAACTCTGGTGTGATTCCCCTTAGAGAGTGCGTTCTGGAACTGACCTCAGAGAAGCATGGCCATGAATTGTGTTGGGATATTAGGAGGCCACACATGAGAGTCGCCCTTGAAATCTGAGATCTATGCGCAGGTTGGCTTTCCACAGAGCACTGGGAATATCTGCCAGCATATCACATGATTTTATTCTGAAAAACTTGGCAGAAATAGTTGAGAGTCTAAACACACATGGACCTCACATTGTAGACCTCAATGGGCCTGGCTTCATGAGACCTTTTGGCCACCCTTTGGGGAGACTTACCTGTGAGAGTTCTCCAGAGCGTTTATTGAAATGAGCCTCCTAATCATTTATTGGTTTCTGAATGAACTGAAGCCCACAATGACTCCAACTTCATACTTGAAAAATAGCTAGATAAATACCATGAAATGTTTGAAATTCTCATGACCAGGTAGCACTGGAGAACCTTTGGTTGTCCTGTTGCTGATCATGAGTATGCCAGACAGTGCCTTGTTTGACTGGGTTTCATGAAAATGGTGTAGAAAAGAGATGCCAGTAATTTGGAGCCTGAGTAGTGGGTCTAGAGCAATGGTGGGCAGGTGTGTGATAAAACGTCTGTGGTGGGCCCATGTGGATCTGCCATTGGCTTCCAAAAGGCATGTTACTGACATGGTGCAGTCAGCAGACCCTTATATGTAAAGGCATCTTGTTATATGGAGATGTTTCAGGGCAATGTTCAGAATCAGGTTGCTATGGTCAAGGGGGCAAGCTATGTGGGATAGAAGCCTGCTTGGTGCATTCTCCTGCAGACCCTGACCCACTACACGTGACAGAACTCCCTCCAGCACTGTATCCCAGTTGAACTCCTTTTATTTCATGAAGCAAATACAAAACTCCAGTGCAGCAGCAAAAAACACCATGAAAAGTGGTGGACGACCATATGGCTTCACAGTCCACACGGGGAGAAAATTAGCCCCCAGTGGCCACAGTTTACCTACAAAGAGAAAATTCAGCACTGCTGCCTCATGTTCATTGGAAAATAATAAACCATGTCGTCCAGGTCACGTAGATGCAGACCCAGCTTTGATGATGTAACTACAAAGGAAGCTAAAGATCCTGACAACCGCATATATTTCAAGTGCTCAATCACAGAGGCAGTTTCTCAAGAAGTCTTTAGGCCAAAGAGCTCCATGTTTGTGGAGTATTTACCCTGTCCCTTACTTTTGGAAACTCCTCTACCTCTTCTAAAGTGTACTCCTGAGCATATTCCATTCCAGATATGTATTCACAGATTTTTCTCACTCTTCTCCTCTAAGTGTGTCTTACTTGAGGCGAAGGTAATGTTCTCAAGGAGCGTGGAAAGGTTTTTTGTGTAGCACATATTTACATACACATTTGATTCATTTACCAATTTTCAATTCGAAATACTGAATCCCTGACACTAACCGATAGCCTACTAGACTCTGACTACTAATCCTAAAATGATGGAGAAAAATAACCCAAACAGAATTAAATACAAGCAGTTCAGAGGAGGCATGGTGTATAGTTGGATTGCCTTTTGCATTATATAGGGTAGGAGTTATAAATCTAGTCAATTTTTTTGTTGAAATAGTTCTCCGTGTGTTTTTAAAGTTAACACATATATGAATTCCTGTCTCCCTTTGTTTGTAGCCTATTCAGCAAATGTATTTTTATATGCACATATAGAATCATACCTGGTACCACACTTACATTCATGTGAGGTGGCTTACTTGGCAGATACAAATTGTGAGAAGAGATCACTCCTCCTAAACGCTTTTGGAACTTTAAATTCAACCTATGGGTGAGCTTCCTAATTGAACAACATTATACATAAATCCATATTCAGTAAAATGAATATTTTTGGATCAGTGGATGATATATATTTCATGGTGAATTTCGATTGGCATAATATTGCTGCTTTATAATGTCTCTGTGTGTGTTTGTATATATATATATATATATCTATATATATATATAGATATAGATATATATATCTATATATATATATAGATATATATATATATATATACAGTCTCCAGATTTTTCAAAATATGAAATATATGTGTCTTATTGTTCACTCCTAAAATTCATTATATTCCCCTATGTGGATTTATAATAAACTTTCACAAGATTATTCTCAGAAATATTCATCCACATGAACTGCATATTTGTTTCTTAGTACTGACAACTATCTTCAGAGACTGGTGCTTACAAATCCTAATATTTCTACAGTAACTTTCTCAGTTGAACATCAATGCAAGTAGATTCCAATGGGACGTGAAGTGTATTTTGGCATTCATTTTTATTCAACACTGGTACATTATTATTTCTTCACTTTATGCACATCTTAGGATATATATTTCATCCACAAGTTCGCAAATTTATAGGCATTTGTTTCACTTTCCATCACTTCCTGATTCAGAACAAATGTATTCCTCCATGTTTCTTGACTGTTTTTTTCATGAGACTTCTTTCTAAACACATTATTTTCGAATTCCATAATCACTTTTGAAGCAAAACTCACACAACCTTCATGATAAACCATAACCCTAACATTACATTAGAAGTATAAGTGGTTGGAATGAATGATTGTATATCATTATAAGATTTTTAAGATATTTTCAGATATCAATTCAATCCATTATTGAAAGTGGAACTAGTTATATTATTTATTCACAGAATTGACCATTCATGCATTATCTCAATATTTATAGACAGAGGGTACACCTCTTTGTACCACAAATAATAATTTATACATCTTCAAAATATTGCTCTCAGAAATGCTGGAAGATATACTTATATCACCTGATCTACATATACATTTTATTACAGTAATATTCTGGACACAAAATGCAAACTACACACTTTTGATTGTACAAAACCCTAAATGGAAAGTGAACATGGTTTAATAAAAACATCCATGTCCAGGTTGTCTAATGCTCTCAAATTTCAATCCTATTTGTGACCACATATTTGTTTCTTTTTAAGATTATATATTCAAACTCAACCCTGTTGAAAATGTCTAATCCTATCACTCACTTTATACTTTGCCTGATTTCGTAAGGTCTCTATTGATATCTGCTTTCCTACATATTTTTCCCAGTTCATCATTGTGACAGACTCTTCACATGTGCTGATACTTACATTCAATCTCAGCGAAATCCAATGACTAAAGAACATTTGTTCCAAATTCTATACTCATTCTTCTTCCTAAACCTACTGACACTCTTCCTAATCCTACTGACTATCCCTTTTTTACTGGATGTTCTCTTCTACATTCAATCATCCAAGGTACAATGTCCTATGTCATTGTATATCGATTTATCTGAGATATCTGTACAGAATGTAAATCAAAGCTAAGTATCCCAATCAAGGGCCGAATGCTCTTCTGGGCTTCAAATCTTACCTAGATTTCTGTTTTCATACATATATTTCCCTTCTATATTCTTATAAATATCACAAGTTCCCATATCATTATTCATCCCACAGATTGTTTCTTAACCAAAATCAAACCTCTTATTTACCCTAACCATAAACTGTTTCCTTAATCTAACTTTACAGAGGAGCAGGCACAGAGTTGGTATTAGAATACAGGAATGTGGGGGATCTATCACCTGCTGAGAACCACAAATGTCCATGCAGATATGATCCTTGGAAAAGATGTAGGCCGCTATGAAGGACCTGAGAGAGCAAAAGTCAACTTCCATGGTAAACAACCTGGTCAGGAAGAAGGGATGAGTCTGAATCAGCCTCTCTCTTCTTAATGTAGACAAGATGGACAAAACCAGGCCTGTGTGGAGAGCTGTTCCCGGGTGCTTATGGTTGATATACCATTCTAACTTGTGAAAGTGTCACAGGTAGTAGGGGGAGCCTCCAGTTCATGGGACCCTTGGAAGCAACAGTTAGAACCAAGTTGTTGCCAAGGCAGTGACCTCATTCAGTTCCTGAAGGAAGTGTCCTACCTCATTTCCTTGGTGATGGAACTCTCTGAACTTTGAATCCAAAAAACCAGGCACCCAGAGCCAGACGCAGTCCCAGTCCAAGTGGGCTCACTTGTTTGGATTTACCACAGACAGAGTCAGTCTTTCTTGGAACCTACTGATGTCAGGATGACTACATGCCAGGAGAGCTCTCAAGAGGGGCCTTTCTTGAGAAATCAGGTAGTGTCTCACTGCTGGCTCATGACAACTTCATCAAATTGTCTAAGGAGACCAGATGTGAGACAGGACAGGGAATTTTGTGGGAACATAGTATGGCCCACCAGTCAGAGACCTCTCCGGATAGTTACAGTTCTACTTGGGGTAAGGAGGTGCCTTTGTGGGTGTGGGTGTGAGTTTGAGGTTTTGCCTCATGTTCTGAGAATAGGTAGGTAAGGCAGTTTGTTTGGTTTGGAGTGGACTGTGTCTAGTAAGTCGTTTGACAAGACGAGTGTTTCTATGTCTGTGTATCTCACTGTGTCCGTGGTTGTAGACATTAGAAAAGAGAATGCATCAATGGATGTCTCCTGTCTAGTAGAAAGCTTCCCAGCATTCATCATGCCCAGTTGATAATGGACTGTGGCTTGCCTTATGGTTGGGCCAAACCTGCTATCTTCTTAAGTTCCTGTTTTCTTCATGAATTCTGGCCACTCTCCAGAATAGGATCATGGTTTTGTGTCCAAGATATGTACCACCTTCAAGCTCTGTGACATGGCCATGTACTGGATAGCTGAATTTAATTGGGAGTATCTCAGAAAACTCAGATATCAGTGTGACCAGTAAAGTCTCAATTGAGAAACCCAGCTTTGGGCCTGCTGTTGTCCTGAAAGTCAGGTAGGTCTTTGCCTCAGGCCAAACTTTGTGAAGCCTGAAGAAAACAGTTTTCAAATGGAAATGAATGGGCATCACCTGTGGATCTTTGCTTAATTGCTTTGGTAAGGGATGGGTCTGAATCAGCCTCTTGGCCCTGTGTGAGGCTTTGGCTTATATTCCCACCACCTGATTGATCTAAAGAAAGATCCCATGTGTGCATCCTAAACCATAATGGCCAAAAGAGCAGTTATTGTTGATGAAGTCTCTCACCTTCCTCTGTAAGGTTCTTGACTTCTATCAAGTGAGAATAGGGATCTTTGCATCAAATGAGTTCTTCTAATCCCTGCAGAGCCTGGCCCATAGGTGCTTGGATATTGTCATGATGCCAATTCACATAAAGACTCTAAACCCCAGAGTCAGAAGGCCTCAAATTGGAGAAGTGGAGCAGTATTAAATGCAGGCCTATTTGATCCATCCTGGTTCACAGGAAGAGTGTCCAGGCCACCCTGACTTTAGGCCAATGAGGGGCAAGGGAGGTTATTTTGCACACTGTCTTGGGCTGGGCCCCTCATGGACACCTCCAGCCAGAGGTAATGATCAGTGTGTATATGGAAGAAGATGAGTGACATGTGGGAGTGTTTTGGATTTAATTGTGTTCATTTGGGTGGTGGTTGGAAGAGATGACTGGGTCCACCTGGGCTTGAACTCTGGTGTGATTCCCCTTTGAAACTGATTTCTGATTCTGATCTCAGAGAAGTATTGCCATGAATTTTGTTAGGATTTTAGGAGGCCATGCCTGAGAGTCGCCTTGGAAACTGAGAGCTAGCCCCAGGGTGGCTTTCCCCAGAGTGCTGGGAATCCAGCCAGGATATCACATGATTTTATTCTGAAAGACTTGGCAGCCATAGTTGACAGTCAAAACACACATGGACCTCATACTGTATACCCCAATGGGCCTGGCTTCATGTGACCTGTTGACCACTCAAGACATTCCATATGCTGCAGATATAACCTGTTCTAACCTTGAGTTGAGCTGCATTGCTTGTGGTCCTGTCTTTCCTTGTCTTTTCATACTGTTTGCATTTCTTTCTGCTTGTAGAAACTGTTGTGTTATTGAAAATTCCCCCATATATTTATATTGCTCTTGTATCCTTGCAAAGTCTCCCTTGCAGGTGCAGTTGAGGGTCTGCCCCTCCTACAATAGGGGCAATGTGCCTACCAACCCAGCAGGCCACTGGGCTTGTTCTGAAGGTCAGTAGCAGGTCCGCCGACCTTACAGGTGTGGGCGGTGGCTCTGCCACTCTGCGGGTGCTGGGCCTGTTCTATGAGTGGGTCAGAGGTCCATCTGCCTTGGAGGCATGGGCGGTGGCTCTGCCCCTCACCCTCTCAATGTGTTTTTAAAGTTAACAAATATGTGAATTCCTGTCTCCATTTCTCTGTAGCCTATTCAGAACATGTATTTTTATAAGCACATATAGAATCCTACATGGTATCACACATACATTCTTGTGAGTTTGGCTGAATTGGCAGATAAAAATTGTGAGAAGAGATCCCTCCTCCTAAACGATTTTGGAACTGAAAAGTCAACATATGGGTTACCTTCCTAGTTGCAAAACATTATACATAAATCCATGTTCAGTAAAATGAATATTTTTGGATCTGTGGATAATATATATTTCATAGTGAATTTCAATTGGCATATATATTGCTACTTTTTAATGTCTGTGTGTGTTTTGTGTGTGTGTGTGTGTATATATATATATATATATATATATATATATATATATACACTCTACAGATTATTAAAAATATGAAATATATTTGTCTTATTATACACTCCCTAAATTCATTCATGTTCATGTATGTGGATTAATAATCAACTTTTCACAAGATTATTCTCAGAAAGATTCATCCACCTGAAATACATATTTGTTTTCTAGTACTGAAAATTAACTTCAGTGAATGGTGCATAGAAATCCTAATAATTCTACAGTAACTGACCCAGTTTAGCTTCAATGCAAGTAGATTTCTATGGGACATGATGTGTATTCTGACGTTTATTTTTATTCAACACTGGTACATTACTATTTTATTCAGTTTTTGCACATCATAGGATATATATTTCATCCACAAGTTCACAAATTTATAGGAATTTGTTTCATTTTCAATCAATTCCTGCTTCAAAACACATGTAGACCTCCAGGTTTCGTGACTGGGCTTTTAATGAGATTTCTTTCCAAACACATTATTTTCGATTTACATAATCACTTTTGAAGCAAAACTCACACACTCTTCATGAAAACTCATTACCCTAATATTACCATTAGAAGTATAACTGGATGGAATGAATTATTGTATATCAATATAAGATTTCCTGTATATTTTCAGATATCAATTCAGTCCATTATTGAAAGTTGAAACCAGTTATATTATATATTCACATTATGATCTATTCATTCATTATCTCTATATTCATAGACACCGTGTACACATAATTGTATCAAAGTCTAAATGGAAAGTGAGCATGTATTTCTAAAAACATCCATGTCCAGGTTGACTAATGCTCTCAAATGTCAATCCTATTGGTGACTAAATATTTGTTTCTCCTGAAGATTAAATATTCAACCTCAACCCTGTTGAAAATATCTAATCCTATCACTCACTTTATACTTTGCCTGATTTCCTAATGTCTCTATTGATATCTGCTTTCCTACATATTTTCCCCAGTTCATCACTGTGACTGACTCTTCACATGTGCTGACATTTACATTCATTCTCTACCTGAAACCCTATTGCTAAAGAAATTTTAGTCCAAATCCTATACTCACTCTTGATTCTAAACCTAATGACTATCTTCCTAATCCTACCTACTATCCCTTTTTGAATGGATGTTCTCTTCAACATTCAATCATTCAAGGTACATGGTCCTATGCCATTGTATACCAATTGATCTGAAACAACTGTGCAGGACTTAATTCAAAGCTAAGTATTTAAATCAAGGGCACAATGCCCTTCTGGGATTCAAATCTTACCTAGACTTCTGTTTTCATATTTATATTTCGACTACATACTCTTATAAATATACCAGGTTCCAAATACCATTATTCATCCCACAGAATGATTCCTAACACAAATGGAACATGTTATTAACCCTAACAATACACTGTTCACTCAATCTAATTTTACAGATGAGCAGGGACAGAGTTTATCTTACAATACAGCAATGTAGGGTATCTACCACCTGCTGAAAATCTCAAATGTCCAAGCAGAAATGATCCCTGGAGAAGACGTAGGCAGCTATGAAGGACCTGAGAGAGCAAAAGTTATCTTCTATGGCAAACAAAGATGTCAGGATGAAAGGATGTGTCTGAATCAGCCTCTCTCTTCTTAATGTAGAGAGGATGGTCAAAACCAGGCCTGTGTGGAGAGCTGTTCCCAGGAGCCTATGTTTGATATACCATTCTAACTTGTGAAAGTGTCAGAGAAAGTAGGGGCAGCCTCCATCTCACGGGACCCTTGGAAGCAACTGTTAAGACAAAGTGGTTGTCAAGGCAGTGACCTCATTCAGTTCCATAAAGAAGTGACCTACCCCACTTATTTGGTGAGGAAACTCTCTGAACTTGGAATCCAGGAAACCAGGCACCCAGAGCCATTCCAAGTCCCAGTCCCAGTGGGCTCACTTGTTTTGATTTACCAAGGACAGAGTCAATCTTTCTTGGTACCTACAGATGTGAGGAAGGCCAAATGCCAAGAGAGCTATGAAGAGGGGGCCTATCCTGAGAAAGCAGGAAGTGGTTCACTACTGGATCCTCACAACTTCACAGAGATGGCCAAGGAGACCAGATCTGAGACAGGACAGGCCATTTCATTGAAACATAGAATGGCTCACCAGTCAGAAGACACTCTGGATCGTCAGAGACCTACTTGGGGAAGGAGGTGCCTTTGTGTGTGTGGGTGTGGGTTTGTGGTTTTATCTCATGTTTTGAGAATAGGTAGGAAAGGCGGTTTGTTTGGTTTGGAGTGGACTGTTTCTAGAAAGTCATTTGACAAGGCGAGTCTTTCTATGTAAATGTATCCAACACTCTCCGTGGTTGTAGACATGTGAAAGAGAATGCAACAATGGATATCTCCTATCTAGTAGAAAGCTTCCCAGCATTCATCCTACCCAATTTGTGAATGGATTGCAGCTTGCCCTATAGATGAGCAACCCCTACTATCTTCCTAAGTTTTGGTTTTCTTCCCGCATTCTGGCCACTATTCAGAATAGGCTTATGGTTTTGTGTCCAATATATGTACCACCTCCAAGCTCTTTGACATGGCCATGTAATGGATAGCAGAATGGAATGGCGAGCATCACAGAAAACGCAGATATCAGTGTGACCAGGAAAGTCTCAGTGGAGAAACCCTACTTTGGACCTTTTGCTTACCTATTGTTCTATTGCCCTGAATGTTAGGAAGGTCTTTGCCTCAGGCCACCCCTTTGTGAAACCTGAAGAAAACCATTTTCAATTGGAAATGAATGGGCATCACCTGTGGTTCTTTGCTTAATTGCTTTGGAAAGGGATGTGTCTGAATAAGCCTCTTGACCCTCTGTCAGGCTATGGCTTAGATTCTCAGCACCTGATGGATCTAAAGAAAGTTCCCACGTATGTATCTAAAACCAAAATGGTAAAAATATCGGTCATTGTGGATGAAGTCTCTTGCTTTCCTCTGTTAGGTTCCTGACCACCATCAAGTGAGAATAGGGATCCTATGGGTCAAATGTGTTATTCAAAGCCCTGCAGAGCTGCTGGGGTTTTCTCATGACTCCAATTCACATAAAGAATCTAAACCCCACAGTCAGAAGGCCTCAAATTTGAGAAGCAGATCAGTATTAAGGGCAGGCCTATTTGACCACTCCTGGTTCACAGGAAGTATGTCCAGGCCACCCTGAAGTTTGGCAAATGAGGTGCATGGGAGCTCATTTTGGACACTGTCTTGGGCTGTGCCCCTCATGGAATACTCCAGCCAAAGGTTATGATGAATGTCTATATGGAAGAAGTTCAGTGCCATGTGGGAGTGTTTTGGTTTTAATTGTGGTCATTTGTGTGGTGGTTGGAAAAGATGACTTGTTCCAACTGGGCTTGGACTCTGGTGTGATTCCCCATAAGTCTGAGTTCTGAAACTGACTTCAGACTAGTATTTCCATGAATTGTGTTGGGATTTTAGGAGGCCACACATGAGAGTCACCCTTGTAAACTGAATTCTAGGCCCATGATGGATTTCAAAATCACACTTGGAATCTCATCCAGGATATCATATGATTTTATTCCTAAATAGTTGGCAGCCATAGTTAAGAGAGAAAACACACATGGATCTCACATTGTAGACCTCAATGGGCCTGGCTTCATGTGACCTTTTGGCCCCTATTTGGGAATCCTTGCCTGTGAGAGTTCTCCAGAGCTTTCTTTCAAATGAGCTTTCTCAAAATTTTATGGTTCCTGGATGAATGGGAAACCCACAGTGGCTCCAACTTCATCCTTGAAAATGGCTAGATAAATATCATGAAATTTTGGACATTCCCATGACCAGGGGGCACTAGAAAACCTTTTGATGTTCTATTGCTGATCATGAGTGTACCAGACAGTGCCTTGATTGACTGGGTTTCAAGAAAATGGTGTAGAACAGAGATGCCAGTAAGTTGGAGCCTTCTGAGTAGTGGGCCAAGAGCAGTGGTGTGCGGGTGTGTGATAATACATCTGTGTTGTGGCCATCTGGATCTGCCATTGGCTTTCAAATGGCTTGTGACTGACATGGTGCAGCCAGCAGACCTTTATATGAAAAGGCATCTTGTTATATGGAGACAATTCTGGGCAATGTTGAGAATGAGGTTGCTGTGGACAAGGGGGCAAGCTATGTGGGATAGAAGCCTGACTGGTGCATTCTCCTGTAGACACTGATCCACCAAACGTAACAGAATTCCCTCCAACACGGGGACGATTTCAACTCCTTCTATTTCATGAAACAAATACCAAACTCCCAGTGTATCAGCAAGAAAGACCATGAAAAGTGGAGGATGACCAAAGGGCTTCACAGTCCACACGGGGAGACATTTAGCCCCAATGGCCTTAGTTTACCTACAAAAAGAGAATTAATCTCTGCTGTGCCATGTTCATTGGAAAATAAGAAAACATGTCCTCCAGGTCACATAGATGTAGATCCAGCTTTGATGGTCTCACTACAAAGGAAACTAAAGCTCCTGACAACAACATATATTTCAAGTGCCCAACCTCAGAGGCAGTTACTCAAGAAGTCTTTAGGCCAGCAGAACTCCATGTTTGTGGAAGGTTTACCCTGTCCCTTACTTTTGGAAACTCCTCTACCACCCCCAAGGTTTTGAACTCCTGAGCATTTTCCATTCCAGATATGTATTCACAGATTTTCTAATTCTTCTCCTCTAATTATGTCTTACTTTGGGACAAGGTAATGTGAAGGCATTGTTCTGGATGAGAGTGGGAAGTTTCTTGTGTAGCACATATATGCATACACATTGAATTCATTTTCCTATTTTCTATTCGTAATACTGAATCCATGACACTAAACCATACCCTACTAGACTCTGACTACTAATCCTAATATGATGGAGAAAAATAACCCAAACAGAATAGAAATACATGCAGTTCAGAGCAGGCATGGTGTATAGTTGGACTTGCCTTTTGCGTGATGAAGGCTTGGTGTTATAAATCTAGTCAATTTTTTATTGAAATAGTTCTCTATGTGTTTTTAAATTTAACAAATATATGAATTCCTGTCTTCCTTTCTCTGTAGCCTATTCAGCACATGTATTTTTATATGCACATATAGAATCCTTCCTGGTATCACACGTACATATTTGTGAGTTGGCTGACTTGGCAGATGCAAACTGTTAGACGAGATCACTCCTCCTAAATGCTGTTAGAACTGAAAATTCAAACTATGGGTGAGCTTCCTATTTGAACAACATAAATCCATGTTCAGTAAAATGAATATTTTTGCATCTGAGGATGATATATATTTCATGGTGAATTTCGATTGGCATACATAATGCTACTTTTTAATGTCTCTGTGTGTGTGTATATATATATATATATATATGTATTCACTCTCCAGATTTTTCGAAATATGAAGTATATGTGTCTTATTATACACTCCCTAAATTCATTCATATTCACGTATGTGGATTTATAATCATCTTTTCACAAGATTATTCTCAGAAATATTCATCCACCTGAAATACACATTTGTTTTTTCCTAGTACTGACAACTAACTTCAGGGGATCATATGATGGCCCCAATGGGAGTTCATCATCCCCGTGTACCACATCACTGTGTGGAGAATGACGAGTTAGAAAGGCTAAAAGCTATCTTGTTAGGAATTTTCAGCAAAATTGAGGTGCTCCAAAACCTAGAGGAAGGATTTCCATCACTGGCCAATCAGCTACGGGTGCTCAAACTTGAGTGATTTGTCCACAGGGAGGGTCACGCTGCTTATTCAGCAAATCACCCTGCTGCTAGAATCTGCTGTGCTCACCGGGAAATGACCAGATAGCAACGCAAAGATACAGCACTGAAAATTCTGTGGGCTCCTGCCAGCTGTGCAATCACTGTGGTCAGTGCTGAATTCTGGGTTTGAGACGGGGGAAGGAAGCAGTCCAATTCGGTTCTCCACACCGGTCATACCACAGAGGAAGCCAGCGGCCACCATCTTGGAGAACTGACATCACCATCGCTGTTTTCGACTGATCGCATCTCATTCAGCTATAGAACAGGTAATTTCAGGCTGCCATTCACCTGCATCTCGCAGACAAATTACTCAGGCTCAGTGCTAAAGAACCCACAGAAATTTCTTCTTAGAGCCTGCTCCTATCAAAACATACACCGAGCATGGAGCGGCCAAATTCCGGCTCCTGGAACTGCTCTGGCCCAGGGCTAAAGAACCCGCAGAAACTGCTTCTCGGTCCGGGTCCTGCTGAATTCTGTGGAGGTAAATACCAACCAATCCTTCATAGGCAGTGGCAACAGGAGTGAGATGGGGCTTGTGAGGGCCAGTCAGGACTCACCCGTTGCTTTGGTCACCCGGCAAACGGAACTAAATGCTGCCATTCGCATGGGATACCAACATGGCAGAGATCTGATGTCATCACAAAGCGGTGGAGGAGATAACTTCATCAATACCAGTGACAACAGAAACAGTTGGTCTGTTGGTAAAGAAAGTGACTCACAAACACCCAAGTCTCTCTCACTTTGTCATCAAGCCAGAGGGGCAGAGCAGAGCTGCCGCCTGCGCCTGGAAGAGGCCCAGCGACCCACCAGCGTGGTAGTCACGTCACCACAATTCTCGTAGGGGCAGAGCATTGCCGCTGCCTGTGCCCGGAACAGGCCCAGTGACCCGCAGGCGTGGTTGTCACGTCACCCCAATTGGAGTAGGGGCAGAGCAGAGCCACAGCCCGAGCCCGCGAAGTAGTCAGACCTGCAACGGACCTGCGGAACAGGCCCAGCAGCCTGCCGGCATGGTAGACACATCACCACAATTGGAGTAGGGGCAGAGCAGAGCCGCTGCCCGTGCCCGCAAGGTAGGCAGACCTGCGACTGACTGGCAGAACAGGCCCAGCGACCCGCTGGCGTGGTAGACACGTCACCCCAATTAAAGTAAGGGCAGAGCAGAGAGGCCGAACGTGCCTGCAAGGTAGCCAGACCTGCGACCGACCGGCAGAACAAGCCCAGGGTTCCAACTACAAATCATAATATGATGGAGAAAAATAAACCAAACAAAATAGAAATACAAGCAGTTCAGAGGAGGCATGTTGTATAGTTGGAGTTGCCTTTTTCATGATATAGCGTAGGAGTTAAAAATCTACTCAAGTATTTCTTGAAATAGATTTCCATGTGTTTTTAAACTTAACAAATATGTGAATACCTGTCTCCCTTTCTCTGTAGCCTATTCAGGACATGTATTTTAATATGAACATATAGAATCCTACCTGGTGCCACACGTACATTCTGGTGAGGTGGCTGACTTGGCAGATACAAATTGTGATAAGAGACCACTCCTACAAAACTCTGTTGGAATTGAATATTCAGCCTATGGGTTAGCTTCCTAGTTGAACAACATTATACGTAAATCCATTTTCACAAAAATGAATACTTTTGGATCTGTGGATTATATATATTTCATGATGAATTTCGATTGGTGTATATATTGCTACTTTTTAATGTCTCTCTGTGTGTGTGTGTGTGTGTGTCTGTATAAATATACACTCTACAGATTTTTCAAAATATGAAATATATGTGTCTTATTATACAATCCATAAATTCATTCATATTCATGTATATGGATTTATAATCAACTTTCACATGGTTATTCTCAGAAATATTCATCCACCTGAAGTACATATTTGTTTCTTAGTACTGAAAACTAACTTCAGTGAATGGTGCATACAAATCCTAATATTTCTATCATAACTGACCCAGTTTAACATCAATGCAAGTAGATTCCTATGGGACATGATGTGTATTTTGATGTTCATTTTTATTCAACACGGGTACATTACTATTTCTGCAGTTTATGCACATCATAGGATGTATATTTTATTCACAAGTTAGCAAATTTATAGGCATTTGTTTCACTTTCAATCACGTCCTGCTTTAGAACCCATGAATTCCTCCATGTTTCTTGCCTGGTATTTTCATAAGAACTCTTTCCATACATATTATTTTCAAATTCCATAATCACTTTTGAAGCAAAACTCACACATCATTCATGATAAACAATAATCCTATTATAACCAATAGATGTATAACTGATTACAATGAATGATTGTATATCAATATAAGATTCCTTATATATTTTCAGATATCAATTCCATCTATTATTTAAAGGGGAACCAGTTATATTATTTATTCACACAATGGTCTATTCATACATTATCTCTATATTCATAGACACAGGGTACACCTCTTTGTACCCCCAATACTAATTTATACGTCTTCAAAATACTGCTCTCAGAAATGGTGGAAGAAATACTCATGTCATTTGATCTACATATACATTTTGTCACAGTAATATTCAGGACACAAAATGCAAAGGTCACTCTTCTGATTGTACCAAAGCCTAAACGGAAATGAGCATGCATTACTAAAAACATCCATGTCCAGGTTGCCTAATGCTCTCAAATGTCAATCCTATTAGTGACTACATATTTGTTTCTTCCTAAGATTATATATTCAACCTCAACCCTGTCGAAAATGTCTAATCCTATCACTCAATTTATACTTTGCCTGATTTCCTAATGTCTCTACTGATATCTGCTTTCCTACATATTTACCCCAGTTCAATATTGTGACTGACTCTTCACATGTGCTGACATTTACATTCACCCTAGCCGAAACCCTATTGCTAAAGAACTTTTCCTACAAATCCTATACTCACTCTTCTTTCTGAAGCTACCATCTTTCTTCAAAATCCTACCGACTATCCTACTTTGAATGGATGTTCTCTTCGACATTCACCTTTCAGAATGATTCCTAACCAAAATCGAACATGTTATTAACCCTAACCATACACTGTTCCCTCAATCTAACTTTACAGAAGAACAGGGACAGAGTGTTCTTAAAATACAGGAATGTAGGGTATCTTCCACCTGTTGAGAACCTCAAAGGTCCATGCAGAAATGATCCCTGGAGAAGATGTAGGCATCTATGAATGACCTGAGAGAGCAAAAGTCTTCTTCCATTGCAAACAACCTGATCAGGATGAAGGGTTGTGTCTGAATCAGCCTTTCTCTTCTTAATGTAGAGAAGATGGACCAAAGGAGGCCTGTGTGGAGAGCTGTTCCAGGGTGCCAATGGTTGATATACCATTCTAACTTGTGAAACTGTCCCAGGTAGTAGGGGCAGCCTCCATCTCATGGGACTCTTGGAAGCAGCTGTTAGGACAAAGTGGTTGCCCCGGCAGTGACCTCATTCACTTACTGAAGGAAGACACCTCACCTCTCTTCCTTGGTGATGGAACTCTCTGAAATTGGGATCCCGGAAGCCAGGCACCCAGAGCCAGTCCCAGTACCAGTCCCTGTAGGCTCACTTGTTTGGATTTACCAAGGACAGAGTCAGTCTTTCTTGGTGCCTACTGATGTGAGGTTGGCCTAATGCTAGGAGAGCTCTGAAGACAGGCCTTTCCTGAGAAAAAGTCAGTTGCTCACTGCAGTCTCCAGACAAATTCACAGAGTTGGCCAAGGAGACCAGATCTGAGACAGGACAGGCTACTACGAGGGAACATAGTATGGCCCACCAGTCAGAGCACACTCCAAATAGTCACAGACCTACTTGGGGGAAGGAGGTGCCTTTGTGGGTGTGGGTGTGGGTTTGTGGTTTTGTCTCATGTTCTGAGTATTTGTAAGAAAGGCAGTTTGTTTGGTTTGGAGTGAACAGTTTCTTGTACGTCATTTCACAAGGCAAGTGTTTCTATGTCTGTGTATCCCACTGTGTCCGTGGTTCTAGACATTGGAAAAGAGAATACATCAATAGATGTGTCCTGTCTAGTACAAAGCTTCCCAGCATTCAACCTGCCCAATTTATGAATGGACATCGGCTTAACTTATGGATGGGCAACACCTCTTATTCCAAGGTTCCTGTTTTCTTCCTGAATTCTGGCCACTCACCAGAATAAGTTCATGGTTTTGTGTCCAAGGTATGTACCACCTCCAAGCTCTGTGAAATGGCCTTGTACTGGATAGCTGAAGGAAATGGCGAGCATCTCAGAAAACTCAGATATCAGTGTGACCAGGAAAGTCTCAGTGGAGAAACCCTTTTTTGGCTATTTGCTTACCTATGGTTCTGTTGCCCTGAATGTCAGGAAGGTATTTACCTCAGGCGACACCTTAGTGAAGCCTGAAGAAAACAGTTTTCAAATGGAAATGAATGGGCATCACCTGTGGCTCTTTGGTTAATTGCTTGGGAAAGGAATATGTCTTAATAAGTCTCTTAGCCATGTGAGTGGCTGCAGCTTAGATTCTCAGCATCTGATGGATCTAAAGAAAGATCCCATGTGTGCATCCAAAACCAAAATGGCCAAAAGAGCAGTCATTGTGGATGAAGTCTCTCACCTTCCTCTGTAAGGTTCCTGACTTCCATCAAGTGAGAATAGGGATACTTTGTGTCAAATTAGTTCTTAAAAGCCCTGCAGAGGCTAGCTAATAGGTGCTTGGGGTTTCTCATGACTCCAATTCACATAAAGAATCTATACCTGACTGTCATAGGCCTCAAATTGGAGAAGCAGAGCAGTATTAACGGTATGTCTATTTGATCACTCCTGGTTCACAGAAAGGGTGTGCAGGCCACCCTGACTTTAGGCAAATGAGGGGCAAGGGAGATTATTTGGACGCTCTCTTGGGCTGCGCCCCTCATTGAAACCTCCATCCAGAAGTTATGATGAGTGTCTTTATGGAAGAAGTTGAAGACCATGTGGGAGTGTTTTGGTTTTAATTGTGGTCATTTGTTTGGCGGTTGGAAGAAATGACTGTGTCCACCTGGGCTTGAACTCTGGTGTGATTCCTCTTAGAGACTGATTTCTGGAAGTGACCTCAGACAAGTATTGCCATGAATTGTGTTGGAATTTTAGGAGGCCACACAAGAGACTCCCCCTTGGAAACTGAGATCTAAGCACTGGTTGGTTTTCTAGAGAGCCCTGGGAATCTCAGCCAGGATATCACATGATTTTATTCTGAAAGACTTGGCAGCCATAGTTGAGAGTCAAAACACACATGGACCTCACATTGTAGATCTCAATGGGCCTTGCTTCATGGGACCTTTTGGCCATTCTTTTGGATGACTTGCCAGTGAGAGTTCTCCAGATATTTCATTGAAATGAACTTCCTCACCATTTAATGGTTCCTGAAAGAATTGAAACCCACAGTGCCTCCAACTTCATCGTTGAAAAATGACTAGATAAATACCATGAAATTTTTTTAATTCCCATGACCATGTGGCATGGGAGAAACTTTTGATGTCCTGTTGCTGATCAAAAGTGTACCAGACAGTGCCTTGATTGACTGGGTTTCATAAAAATGGTGTATAACAGAGATGTTAGTTAGTTGGAGCCTGCTGAGTAGTGGGGCCAGAGCTGTGGTGTGCAGGTGTGTGATGAAACATGTGTGGTGGGGCCATGTAAATCTGCCATTGGCTTCCAAATGGCTTGTGACTGGCATGGTGCAGCCAGCAGACCCTTGCATGTAAAGGCATCTTGTTACCTGGAGAGTATTCAGGGCAATGTTCAGAATCAGGTTGCTTTGGTCAAGCGGGCAAGCTATGTGGGATAGAAGTCTGGTTGGTGCATTCTCCTGCAGACCCTGACTCACAACACGTGACAGAACTCCCTCCAGCACTGTGTACCAGTTGAACTCTTTGTATTTCATGAAGCAAATACCAAACTCCTAGTGCAGCAGCTAGAAACACGACGAAAATTTGAGGATGACCAAATGGCTTCACAGTCTACACTGGGAGACTTTTAGCCCCCAGTGGCAACAGTTTACCTACAAAGAGAGATTTCAGCACTTCTGCCTCATGTCCACTGGAAAATAAAAAAACCATGTCCTCCAGGTCACATATATGCAGACCCAGGTCTGATGGTCTCACGACAAAGGAAGCTAAAGCTCCTGACAACAACATATATTTCAAGTGCCAACCTCAGAGGAAGTTTCTCAAGCAGTCTTTAGGATTGCAGAGTTCCATGTTTGTGGTATTTTTACCCTGTTTCTTACTTTTGGAATCTCCTCTACAACCTCCAAAGATGTGAACTCCTGAACATTTTCCATTGCAGATATGTATTCACAGATTTTCTAACTTTTCTTCTCTAATTGTGTCTTACTTGGTGCGAAGGTAATGTCAAGGAATTGTTCTGAATGAGAGTGGGAAGATTTTTGTGTAGCACATATTTGCATACACTTTGGATTCATTTTCCAAATTTCCATTTAAAATACTAAATCCCTGACTGTCAGGGGTAGAAGGAATTTCTCCTTCATAGAATAGCCTGACACTTACATGAAACAGCCCCCTGGGAGACATCCTGCCTAGGAGATATCCTGTAACCATCTGTCTCCCTGAGACATCATGGGGCCATCTGTCTTACTGAAACATCCTGAGGTTATCTCACCTTGTGAAGACATCCAGGAACTGCCAATAAGAGAGCTTTCCCAAACCAAGTATATAAATACCCCTGTGTGAACAATAAAAATTTGCAGCTTGATTAAAACTCCTGTCTTGCTGTCATCTCTCGTGTCTCTTGTCCCTTCATTACTCCCCATCTAGGTTCACCACCCCGGTTGATGTGTCCTACCGGCCGGGATATCTGGCACCTACCTACTGGGGCTCGAGCCTTTGACTGAGGGGGAAACCTGTCCTCAGGGAAGACTTAAAAAAGCGGAGCTTGCGATTGCCTCAGCAGACACCATCGAAAGACAGATCCAGGAGGAGAGTGGGGATGACACATGGTGAGTGACCCACCATGGGACAAGCAGTTTCGTCACATGATTTGTTTTTGTCAGGCCTCAAGGAGGCCCTCAAGACATAGGGGGCACATGTTAAGAAAAAGGACTTAAAATTATTCTTTTCATACATAGGAGAATTGTGTCCATGGTTTCCCCCTGAAGGGTCCATTGATGGTAGAAAATGGCTTAGAGTAGGAGACTGTTTAAACCATTTTTTTTGTTGTTGTTGAAGAAAAAGTCCTAGAACAAAGGTATATTAGACCTTTTGTAGACATTAATATTTTATAAGATTTTTAAACACCTAGAAAAAATTGTAAGTTTAAATTTAAAGACATTTATATTTATCTGTTTATCCAATTTAAATTGAACCATTTAAATCACGTGAATTAAAGATCTTTGGATCCACTTTGAAATAGTAAGCTTGCCTTAATTTGATTTTAATTGGAGTCAGGGGTCTTTTCTTGCATCCTGGTGTAATATTTTGTAGTTTCCCATCGAGATGACCCTGCCCCAATAGATCACAAGACCAGACTACTGGAAATTCTGAAGCTGGCCTTCCCTCCAGGGCTCCGGCATGGAGAGGCAATTTCCAAGGCCTTGGTGTGAGATTTTGGTCCAGGGAGCACTACAGTGAACCACCGCCCTAAAACTATTAGCAAGCACATGGTGGAGGAGGCCTCCATAGGTAAGTGGCGCCTATATAACATCTGATATCCGGTTAAGGGAGATCTCTTCTGATGACAGAGTGGTGTCCTGGGGAGACACACATATACTCCTGTCTGGTACAGTAACGAGAATCATTCTGTCCTCTGTTATGTTCTGTAGGGAATTCCTCTGAAAGCATAGAGAGGTGCCAATGGGCACGCAGGAGCTCCTATCCCAGAGCTTTAGCAAGACGTTGCATAGTTCCTCTGTTTTTCTGTTTCTGCGCTGGGTTTCTGTTTTTTTGTGTGTTTTGTTCTGTGTTTCATATGTTTTTTTTTTTTTTTGGTTTGTTTTAGTGTGTTTTGTTGTGTGATTTCTGTGGTAAAACTTAACTGAAAATGGGTAATAAAGCAAGTAAACTGACACCCATTTGGACTGTGTTTTAAAGAACTGTGATGAACTTTAATACCCTTTGTTAAGCAGGATGAGAGAAGCCCCTAGCTGGCTGCCTGGAGCACACCCACTGCAGAGGGCAATGCCTGCTGGGGACCTAAGAACTGAGTATCTCCCAGGTTAACACGTGAAACTCCTTTAAACCCCTTGTCCCTTCAGATCGATAGAATCACAACCATTGGGCAGAGACCCCTGTTTTCCTCCTTTGTTAGCAAAGCAGTAAATCTCCCTTTTTCTTTTTCTCAAACCCTGTCCTCATTATTAAATTGGTATTAATTGGCTTCAAAATCAGGAACCAAACTTTAAGTTACAATTTTTGGTACCCCCCACACCCCGGAACTCTTTGAGAGCTGACTACTGAAATGTTAGGAGACGGAGCGTGCTTGGGGTGGAACCGAACAAGAGGAGCTAACCCTGTAAGTGAAAGGAGGGACTGAGGGACTTCCAGCAGCTGCCCAAGCCCTGTTGCTTCAGAGAATTACCTACTTCCTTCCCTGCACTGTAAGGATTTTGCCATCTCTGTTTTCTTAAAAAAGAGAAAAAGAAAAAGGGCACACTAAATACAGTAAAGTCACCATGGAGACCCTTGATTTTACATTTCAGGTTGTCCCTCTGTGAAAACATCTGGTTCCCTTGTGGGAAAATCTATGGTGCCACTGGTGTAGGAGATTTTTCTCTTATCTGCTCTGGTTTAAAGGCTTCTGTCTGTAAGCCATAGTCTGGAGCTCCTTACAGTCTGTCTTGTGTCTTTGTTTCTGGCCCTTTAAGACATGTGCAATAATGTGTTGATATTATAAATCATTTCTTGGGAATGATCTTAGCTGAATGTGTATCTAAATGATGATGTTTTATTGTAACAATCTGGCATCTGAATGGGTTTTTGAAGCATTGCACAATCTTGCAGTTAAAAGTCGGGTTTAGGAAATTGTTTAGTTTATGATTTCAGATAATTCATGCCAGAGAACTTAAATACTTAGGATGGAAAACTAGAGAACTCTACTTCCAAGTTGGCAAGTAACTTCCCAATCATTCAGGCTTTTTTTTCACCAATTTTTAATTGGGTAGCCTGGGAAAATGTAACTGTGTCTACCAGTGCATTAATTTGGACAAGGATAGTAAATCATAGTATGGTATCTGTTGACAAAACAAGACATAAAGATGTAAAATTTTGTAAACTGTGTCTTAAACTTGTATCATAAAATTTTGTGAATTTTGTCTTAAAATTGTATTATAATTTTCAACATCTGAACCTGAAAATTATGGTTGAAATGCCTTAGGCCTGAGGTGTCTGCTCAGAATAGCAGCTTTTTCCTGCTCCTTCAGACCTCAGCCAGGACTTATGTTGAATGGCAAATGAAAGAGGCCTGCAAGCTCAGTAGGAGAGTGATCTGAGGCCTAAAAAAAATTAAATTGTATGGTATTTACTAATTAATGGCCAGTCAATTTTTCTAGGACTCTTATTTTTTCCTTAGATTCTTTCTTTTTTTTTTTTTTTTTTTGAGCTCATGATTTTGATCTTAAAGACCTAGGATGATGTTTTTCTGACCAGTTCTATCTTTGACTAACTGTGTAGTTTTTGAAACATTGCAATGGATATTTCACCTGGAAAAGCTACAAGGCCTTTACTATTATTATGTGTACACAATTTTGTTATGTGTTGTATGTCTATATATTCATATGTCCGTATATCATATATATGATACACAAATTAACATTTATAAAGAGCACTCATTAAAACAAAAACGCTCATAAAAACAAATTTTAAAAAGTGGATCCAAAGATCTTTAATTCAAGTGATTTAAATAGTTGAATTTAAATTGGATAAAGAGATAAAAATAAATGTCTTTAAATTTAAGCTTACAAGTTTTTCTAGGTGTTCAAAAATCTAATAAAATATTAATGTCTACAAATGTTCTAATATGCCTTGGTTCTAAGACTTTTCCTTCAACAAAAAAATGGTTTACACTGTTCAATATATTTGTCTAATATATTGATAAATAAGTAAAGTAAATTTGATATGGGATTACTCATTCATGAGTACTTTTGTTAGATATCTGATTGATTTACTAAGCTCTGTATAAGTTTGTACTAATGTCTGTATAAGATTGTAATAATCAGTCATGTGTTAAAGAGACAAAAATTTCTTAAAACATAAGTTTACCCATAACATTGTGTTTATTAAGTTTTATATTTTCTAGAGCAAGCAACCATAAAAATTAAACAACTGATTAAATAAGAACTGTTATTTTAGAGCACTGTACTGCCATTTATTTAAAAGCTAAACTTGGTTAATGTAGAAACTTCAATGTAATTGTGATGCTATTAATGTGCTCATATCTTTCAGGTATACGAATCTGTAAGGTAGAAACTTTAAAAGAGCATTATTTCAAGCTGGTGTTCTGAAGTTGTATGGTAAAAAAATATATTGGGCATTCATTTACTTCTTATCAATAAGATATGTAAAGTTGTATGTTACTTTTTACATTGGGGAACAATTTAAATGTATTTTTATGTTAATGAGAGTCTAATCTATATAAAGGTTAAAAACTTTCAGCCTTTCTTAAATTCATGTTTTAAATGTGATATCATATGGTGTTAACTAATGTTCATGTGACCTCAAATAATATATGTAATCTTTGTAAAATGATATTTAAAAAAACAAAGATCATCTTTAGAAGTAAAACACTTAAGTTTTATAAAGAGCCCTGCCTTACCTGAGATAAGGCTCTGTGTCCCATCTTACTATATGTGAGAATGACTACGAAAGCAGTAGGTCAGATATTATTTCATTTAAAGTTATGTTCAAAAGTTGTTTTTTTTTCTGTCAAGATTTCTAGGATCTCAAACAGGGGATATAATGTATAACTCAGCTTAAAACTTCAGGGTAGCTATTACACGAACTAAGTATTTTTACTCTTGTTAAAAAATTTTATTTTGTAATTTCCTTATAAGTGATCTAAAGATTCCTTGTTAGTGTTTTACAGAAGTGTTGCTTTAAGAACACAACATGGGTTAATTTAAGATAATAAGTCATCACCTACAAGACAGACAGAATAATACAGATCCCAGTTAATAAAAAATATAAATAATTATAAAGTTATAGACATTAAAGCCCAGTACTCTTAATATAAGGCTGTTAAAATTTATTTGCTGGATGATTAAGATTAGGATTCATATTAAAGTTACATGAAAAGGGACAAGAAAACCAATATTTGGCTCTTGCCCTCTGAGTCAGTCTGAATCCAGGAACAAGGGACTTCTCAAAGAGCTTTGCAACTCTGGGCCTCATATCTTCCCAATTAGGGAGATTAATGGGACCCCTGGAGAACAGAAAGCCAATCAGTGCATTTGCTAAGAAGAGGAGAGTCATCAGAGAAGGGACACATCCCTGATGCTTCCAAGGGTAGCCACATGGTCAAGCAAGACCTGGACCCACCTAGCGCAAATGGCACTAGCAGAACTGTGAAGCTGCTCTCAAGTTTCCCCAGGAATGACTCCCATAAAAGCTCAGCTGACTGTTAACAATAGATAGAAACAAAAGTCAGTTTGACTGTTTCATGATAAACACTTAGGAAAGACAGTTAAAACCAAAATACAGCCATTCCTGGGCATTTTAAATAATAATATTAATAATAATAATAATAATTTTTATACACATTATGTTAGCCTCCCAAAATAAGTAAGACTGGAGGCTACAAAGAAGGATTCCCAGAAAGGAATGCCTGATAACTATAAAAAGAGACTATCAAGAGGAGCTGCAGGAGGCAGAAATTTTTAGTTTAAGGCCTACAGATATTCCTAACCTACAGGTAGGGTTGGTGTTTGCTAGTACGATTATCCAGCCCTGAGTAACAGAATTAAAGGTTTCTCTAATACACACAGAGGTCATACTAGTAAAATGATTTTGCAAGATCAGATGACATTAAATCATTAAACTGTATCTTATGGAGAGGGATAACTGTAACACTAAATGTTAAATATTAAGTTGACAGTCCTGATAACTGGGAATATTAAAGCCTGCTGAGGGAACTTCTATACAGTGACATGTTCCAGCTGCTGCAACATTTTTTCAGTACTCATGGTTCTTGTTTCTCACACAGAAGAACCCATCCCCAGATGAATTTACAACCTGTTCTTCTTCAACCAGACTTCAAAACGAACTGATTTCTAAAAGGCAACTCATGTCCCTCAACTGACTTCTAAAAGGCAACTCATTTCCCTGATACTGTGCCCACTCACGTCACTCTCTCTCAGCTCAGAAGAAGCCAAAATGAGTGACGCCTCTCGTCTTACAACTATGGAGCCAAAAATAAATAGAATATCAATATAAGTAATTAATTAAGTCAGGTAAAACCAGGAATCCAATTTTGGGTGAGTTCTAAAAATTTGGAGACTGTTACCTGAGGGATTAAAATTCCCTCATTGCTCTTTCCCTACCCTATCAAAAATTTGGAAGAGACACATTAAAAAAGGGGGAATGATTTGCATTTCTCTGACTGCTAGAGATGGTGAGCATTTTTTCATATACTTGTTGATTGATTGTATGTCCTCTTCTGAGAAATTTCTGTTCAGGTCCTTGGCCCATTTGTTGATTGGGTTATTCGTTATCTCATTGTCTAATCTTTTTAGTTCTTTGTATATTCTGAATATTAGCGCTCTGTCTGAAGTGTGAGGAGTAATGATTTGTTCCCAGGATGTAGGCTCCCTATTTACCTTTCTTATTGTTTCTTTTGCTGAGAAAAAACTTTTTAGTTTGAGTAAGTCAAATTTGTTGATTCTAGTTATTAACTGTTGTGCTATGGGTGTCCTATTGAGGAATTTGGAGCCCGACCCCACAGTATGTAGATCATAGCCAACTTTTTCTTCTATCAAACGCCATGTCTCTGATTTGATATCAAGTTCCTTGATCCACTTTGAGTTAACTTTTGTGCATGGCGAGAGTAAGGGATTCAGTTTCATTTTGTTGCAAATCTCACTCCAGTAAGATTGGCAGCCATTAGGAAGTCAAACAGCAACAAGTGCTGGCGAGGATGTGGGGAAAAGGGTACTCTTGTACATTGCTGGTGGGACTGAAAATTGGTGCGGCCAATTTGGAAAGCAGTATGGAGATTTCTTGGAAAGCTCGGAATGGAACCACCATTTGATCCAGCTATTCCCCTACTCGTTCTATTCCCTAAAGACCTAAAAAGAGCACACAATAGGGACACTGCTACATCCATGTTCATAGCAGCACAATTCACAATAGCAAGACTGTGGAACCAACCTATATGCCCTTCAATAGATGAATGGATAAAAAAAATGTGGCATTTATACACAATGGAGTATTACTCTGCATTAAGAAATGACAAAATCATAGAATTTGGAGGGAAATGGATGGCATTAGAGCAGATTATGCTAAGTGAAGCTAGCCAATCCCTTAAAAACAAATGCCAAATGTCTTCTTTGATATAAGGAGAGTAACTAAGAACAGAGTAGGGACGAAGAGCATGAGAAGAAGATTAACATTAAACAGGGATGAGAGGTGAAAGGGAAAGGGAGAGAGATGGGAAATTGCATGTAAATGGAAGGAGACCCGCAGGGGTATACAAAATTACATAAAAGAGGAAGTGAGGGGAAAGGAGAAAAATATAAGGGGGAGAAATGAACTACAGTAGAGGGGGTAGAGAGAGAAGAGGGGAGGGGAGGGGGGAGGGGGGATAGTAGAGGATACGAAAGGCAGCAGAATACAACAGACACCATAATGGCAATATGTAAATCAATGGTTCTGCAACTGATGTGATTTTGCAATCTGTATATGGGGTAAAAATGGGAGCTCATAACCCACTTGAATCAAAGTGTGAAATATGATATATCAAGAACTATGTAATGTTTTGAACAACCTACAATAAAAATTAATTTAAAAAATATTAAAAAGCAAAAAAAAATGGGGGGGAATGATAAACCCAACCTGATCATTTATTAAAATTGGGAGCCATCTTGCCACAAAGTCATGAAAAGATAATTTTGCTTTCCTATAAATTACTGCAAATTCTGAATCTGCTTGGAATGCCTGTCCGTGCCTTGAACTCACCCATGCCTGGCTCTCTGACCAGATAACAGCCCTCTCTGAAAATTTAGTGACACCTCATAAATATTGGCCTTCTCTGGCCAGACAACGACTCTCGTGAGTCTCTAATGGTCCTCATAAATTCTGATGATGGGGCCAGCAAAAAAAAAAAATTGTAAACTAGCAATAGCGTGATGCTTCTCCGAGTTCTGTTATCTGTAACCCCCCTTTTGTGTAACTTACTGGACTATAAAGCTGGGCTGTAGGAAAGGTGGGGTTGCTGTCTTGTTTCTGCCATTTTGAGAGGGATAGGCAGCTCAGCCGGTGGAAAAATAATAAGCTTGCTTTAATTTGATTTTAATTGGAGTCAGTGGTCTTTTCTCCTGTCCTGGTCAAACAGGTAAACACTCCACAAACATGGAGCTCTGCCGGCCTAAAACTTATTGAGAAACTCTCTCTGACCTTGGGCACTTGAAATATATGTTGTTGTCAGGAGCTTTAGCTTCTTTGTAGTGAGACCATCAGAGCTGGGTCTGCATCTATGTGACCTGGAGGACATGGTTTCTTATTTTCCAATGAACATGAGGCAGGAGTGCAGAATTCTCTCTTTGTAGGGAAACTGTTGTCACTGAAGGCTAAGTGTCTCCCCATGTGGTATGTGAAGCCATTTGCGCATCTTCCACATTTCATGGTGTTTCTTGCTGCTGCACTGGGGGTTTAGTATTTGCTTCATGAAATACAAGGAGATCAACAGGGACTCAGTGCTGGAGGGATTTCTCACACGTGTAGTGGGTCAGGGTCTCTAGGAGAATCCACCAATGAGCCTTATATCCCACATAGCTTGCCCCCTCAACCATTGCAACCTGATTCTGAACACGGCCCTGAAACCTCTCCATATAACAAGATGCCTTTATATGAAGAGATCAGACATATAGAAATTACTGGCTGCACCTTGTCTGCCACAAGACATTTGGAAGTCAATGGCAGATCCAAATGGCCCCACCAGAGATATTTTATGACACAACTGCACACCACAGCTCTGGGTCACTACTCAGCAGGCGCCAACATACAGGATTCTTTCTTCTACACCATTTTCATGAAACCCAGTCAATCAAGGCACTCTCTGGTACACTCATGATCAGCAACTGGACATCCAAATGTTCTTCAGTGCCACTTGGTCATAAGAATTTCAAAAATTTCATGGTATTTATCTAGCCATTTTTCAAGGATGAAGTTGGAGGCACTGTGAGTTTCAATTCTTTCAGGAACCATTAAATGGTGAGGAATTTCATTTCAATGAAAGCTCTGGAGGACTCTCACAGGCAAGGCTTCCCATGGAGTGGCCAAAAGGTCACATGAAGCCAGGCCCATTGAGGTCTACAATGCTAGGTCCATGTGTGTTTTGAATCTCAACTATGGTTGCCAAGTCTTTCAGAATAAAATCATGTGATATCGTAGCTGAGATTCCCAGTGTTCTGTGGAGAGCCACCTGGGCCTATATCTCAGTTTCCAATGGGGACTCTCATGCGTGGCCTCCTGAAATCCCAACACAATTCATGACAATTCTTCTCTGAGGTCAGGTCCAGAACGCAGTCTCTAAGGGGAATCACACCAAAGTTCAAGCCATGGTGGACACAGTTATGTCTTCCAACTGCCACACAAATGACCACAATTAAAACCAAAACACTTTCACATAGCCCTCGTCTTCTTCCATGTAGACACTCATCAAATCCTCTGGCTGGACGTTTCCAAAAGGGGTGAAGTCCAAGACCCTATCCAAAATATGCTCCCTCGCCCCTATTTTGCCTAAGGTCAGTGTGGCCTAAACACCTTTTCTGTGAACCAGGAGTGATCAAATAGGCCAGACCTTATTACTGCTCCACTTCTCCAATTAGAGGCCTACTGACTGCCAGGTATAAATTCTTTATATGAATGGGAGTCATGAAAAAACCCAAGCATCTATGGTCTAGCCTTTGCAGGCCAGGATGGAGGTCAGGAACCTTACAGAAGATGGCGAGAGACTTCATACACAATGACTGCTATTTTGACCATTTTGTATTTGTAGCACACATGGAATCTTACCTTAGATCCATCAGGTGTTAAGAATCTAAGCAGCAGCCTCACACAGGTTCACGAGGCTGATTCAGACACATCCCTTTTGGAAGCAATTAAGCAAAGAGCCACAGATAATGCCCATTCATTTCCATTTGAAAACTGTTTTCTTAAGGCTTCACAAAGGGGTGGCCTGAGGCAAAGACCTTCCTGACATTCAGGGCAATGAAGCAATAGGTAAGCAAATGGCCCAAAGCAAGGATTCTCCACTGAGACTTTACTGGTCACATTGATATCTGAGTTTTCTGAGATCCTCCCATTCCCTTCAGTTATCATGTACATGGCCATGTCACAGTGCTTGGAGGTGGTACATATCTTGGACACAAAACCATGAGCCAATTCTTGAGAGTGGCCAGAATTCAGGAAGAAAACAGAAACGTAGTAAGATAGTAGGTGTTGCCCATCCATAAGGCAAGTCACAGTCCATGCGTTAATTGGGCAGGATGAATGCTGGGAAGCTTTCTACAAGACAGGAAACATCCATTGATGCATTTTCTTTTCTAATGTCTACAACCACGGACACAGTGGGAGAAACAGACATAGAATCACTCGCCTTGTCAAACAATTTACTAGAAAAAGTCCATTCCAATCCAAACAAACCACCTTTCCTACCTATTCTCAGAACATGAGACAAAACCACAAACTCACACCCACACCCACAAAGGCACCTCCTTCCCCCAAGTAGGTTTGTAACTATCCAGAGTGTCCTTTGACTGGTGGGTCATACTATGTTCCCCTGATATGGCCTACCCATTCTCAGATCTGGTCTCCTTGGCCAACTCTGTGACGTTGTCAGGAGCATGTGGAGAGCCACTACCTACTTTCTCAGGAAAGGTCCCTGGCATCTGGCCATCCTCACATCAGTAGGTACCAAGAAAGACTGACTCTGTCCTTAGTAACACCAAACAAGTGAGCCCACTGGGACTGGGACTTGGATTGGCTCTCAGTGCCTGGCTTCCTGGATCCCAAGTTTAAAGTGTTCCATCACCAAGGAAGTGAGGTAGGTTACTTCCTTCAGGAATTTAATGAGGTCACTGCCTTGGCAAACACATTGTCCTAACAGTTGCTTCCAAGGGTTCCATGAGATGGAGGCTGCCCCTACTTCCTGTGACATTTTCACAAGTTAGAATGATATATAAATCAAAGGCACCAAGAAACAGCACTCCACAAAGGCCTGGTTTGGTCCGTCTCCTGTACATTAAGAGAGAGGCTGATTCAGCCACATCCCTTCATCCTGACCAGGTTTTTTGGCAATGGAAGATGACTTTTGCTCTCTCAGGTCCTTCATAGCTGCCTACATCTTCTTCAGGGATCATTTCTGCATGGACCTTTGAGGTTCTCAGCAAGTGGAAGATCCCCTACATCCCTATATTTTAAGCCCAACTCTGTCGCAACCCCTTGCCCGCAAGGAAGACACAACTCAGGAATCTTCTTTCAGCAGTTTATTCAGGCCTTGATTTAAGTATCTTTTAGTGACTCCCTTTCTTTCTCCTTTTCCCGAGGGCCCAAGCACAGCCTAATAAAGCCTCCCACGTACCAATCTTAAGCCGCCGCGTGGATGTTTCTTATAGGGTGGCAAGAGATAGCGTGCCAACTCTCCACAAAGGAATTTGTTTATCACAGGCCACAGTGGAAGCCGGCGCCATCTTCTAATGGCGGCCACAATTTACAACAATGGCTTACTACAGTTCCCCCTTCTAATTTATAAAACAATGCAGGCGAAAGTAGAGGTCCTATCCTACTGGGCAGAAGTGGCTGCAATGTATGGTTCAGTCCTAAGGAGGCGCCTTCCCCAGACCTGACCCCATATCAGCCGACGCCTTTTTTCGTAGGGCGGGGGTGTGGACGTCAAACCCGCATGCAATAGGACATGCTTTCCTTGAGGTCCGTTGAGGGATCACTCAAGTGCAGTGCTTTGCCTCGCATCCTGCATCGTGATGAAGGTGGACGAAGGGGGACAGCTGAGGCTGTTCTGTGGCTGTACACAACGACAAACGAGTTGACAACACCCTGAAAGAAAGGCACGGACTTTAAGGCGATAGAGAAGCATTAGTGTGGAAACCCACCTGCGTGCAATGGCAGCAAGACCGGCAGAGTGCAAGGGCTTTCCAACACTAAGAGAATAACGAGGAAAGACATGCCGATCCCAGTGCAATGTTATAATAACTTGGGGTGCAACGACCATGTCAAAGATTTACTGTTTAAGCTGCGCAAGCCAGACTTGAGGTGAGTTGCCATTTTCTAAAGCTGCAAGAGCTTGGATGATCATAGCCTTATCGTGAGCATTGCGGGCCTTGAGGCGACAGAGAAACCACAAACAGAGAAACATACTGAAGCAACACATTGCACCAAAAATGCCTACCCCCACCCACTCTTTAAAAATGGAAAAAGCAGAAGATATCCAATCGGTGAATTGACCCAAATTCACGGGATCAACACGGGTGTTATTGAAGACAGCTATACGGGTTAGTTGAGACTGGATCATGTCTTCCCCTTCCATGGACCAATTTCCAGCCAAATATTCGCCAATGATGCGGGAAGCATTCCTGGAATCATTAAATCTGACAGAGGTTATGCATAAATGTGCACGTTGGTCAACACAACCCAAAAGCACTAAGTCAGCCAATTCTTCTACCTGAGCTTGGAGTAAATCTATTCTTTGGTTGGCAGCTAAAATCCCTGACAAAATATGTTGATTAATTGTATTTTGGGATTCAAGTATGGTGGAAGTTTGTTGGACAACTTGATTAATGGTGGCAGCAGTTTGTACTTGATTGGCCATAGCCACTCCGGCCGTAACCGCTGCAGCAGCAGATATCGCCACGGCTGTCACTATAGCCGCTGTGATCCCAAAATCTCTGCGGACTCTAAGTAGCTCAACAATAGGGAATTTATCAGGATCCGCAGTGACCGGGATTGGGACAAAAGTTGGAATTTTCATAACCACTGCTACAGCCCAGGAACCATTCCAACACTCAGATAAGAGACAGGTAGTATGAGAACAATCCAGCATCCCCGATGAGGTGGCCTCAGCCAAAAGGAATAAGAAGGGGGATTGGACACAGACCATTGCAGGAGGCAATGTGGCATTATACAACAGAGAGTTGAATGAAACAGATGTAAGTCTATTACCTTGTTCACTTTCCCTAACAGTACCAGAGATATTAGCCAGCCAACTTTTGGCTCCTAGCAACTGAGCCAATGCAGAAATATCGGCTGAAGCCCCCTTTTCATTAGAAATCAGCCATTGAAACCAGGACCAACCTACTCCTGTAGAGGAGCTGGCACTATTGTTAAAGTTATAAACATACCTATTAAGAGAGGGGGAAAGGGAGAAACCTTTAGCAACTTGATGTTTCTCCCAAGAATGATCCTGACAAGGCGTAAATATTGGGGGGAAGTCAAGATTAGGGGAACAGTAAGGAGAGGCCTTAAAATGAGTGGCATTATAAATACTACTAGAAGAAGGAGGCACTGGGATTAGTACCTCGGAGATAATAGCCAAGGTAGTTATGTTAAGAGCAGAGCTGCTGTTTGCAGGGGTCTCTGAGCCTGATTGCTTCCCCGAAGCTACTTTGCTCAATACAGCACTGATAATGCTTCCTGAGACCTGATTGGACCGCAATGGGTCCTCCCAGTTAGTCAAATTTTTGGTCTTAAGGCTAATGCAATTAGCGTTTCTAAGGCTGAAACAAAAAACTCCTGTGAGATTAACTTGAGATTGATTAAAAATTCTCTCCATGTCCCCTCTAGGAGAGGCACAGGGAGTAGACATCTCACATGAGGTAGAAAAAAGAGTGGGGAGGACACTAGAATTACCATGAACCGGCATCGGCATTGGCCATGCCCGTGTCACTGCCCACCACCGCATTGGTGTCGCCTGTGCCATCGGCACCAGCACCAGAGCCAGAGCACTTAGCAGAATGAAGATCTTCATCACAGGATTGTTGTGGTATCTCTTGTTGCTGGTCAGCTGGTGTCGAGACTCTTCTTGTCAAGCATTCAGGGACCCACAATGGTTCCGTACGATCCTGGGGAAAAACACAAACAGATCCTCTTGCCCATGTCAGCACGGGGTCAGGGCCGTTCCATTGGCCCGTAAGAACATCCTTCCACTTAACATAGCCAATCACAGAGGGCTGAGGGGACACATGTCTATCGGCCGCAGAGTGACCATGAATATCCAAATTCAAAAAATTAATGGTAAAGAGAGCTAAGGACAGGCGTTCTTTAGGAGTGTGTTCAGCTCCTATTCCCCCTTTTTGTTTTTGTAAAGTTTCCTTTAAGGTGCGATGAGCACGCTCAACAATGCCTTGTCCTTGAGGATTATAAGGCAAACCATGAGTAAGTTGCACTCCCATAGTAGAACAAAAAGCTGTAAATTGTCTGCCAGTATAAGCAGGTCCATTATCAGTCTTAAGGGATGCAGGTGCACCCCATGCTGCCCATGCCTCTAAACAGTGAGTAATGACATTACGTGCCTTTTCTCCCGATAAAGCAGAAGCATGGATAATTCCAGAGCACGTATCAACGGAAACATGCACATACTTAAGGTTACCAAAGTCAGGTATATGTGTCACATCCATTTGCCAAACAATCAATGGCTTTAATCCCCGTGGGTTTACTCCATAATTAGGGGGATGAAGAAATGTGACACAATGGGGACATTGCAATACTATCTGCCGAGCATCCGCTCTTGAAATGGAAAAACGCCTGCGCAGCGTTAATGCATTAACATGGAAGTTTTGGTGAAACAACTTAGCCCCCTCTAAGGAGGAAGCCAAGCATATCAATTGACTTCTAGTGGCTAAGTCCGCACAGGCATTATCTTGGGATAACGGACCAGGAAGAGAGGTGTGAGCCCTGATATGCATTGGATAAAAAGAAGCAGTGCGGTTAGAGATAAGCTGTTGAAGCTGAGTAAAGTAAACAGACACATTGTGGGCATCACTAATAGTTCCCACGGCCTCCAGGACTTTTAGTGCTTGTACCACATAACTGGAGTCCGAAATAAGATTAAAAGGAAAAGAACACTGTTTAAAAACTTCAATAACAATTTGTAGTTCTACCCATTGTGGATTTCCAGGAGCAAATTGATGCTGGATAGGGGGAGAGTCATTAATTACGTAGGCTCCCATTCCAGACTTGGAACCATCAGTAAAAATGTTAACAGCCCCCGGAATTGGACTGGATGAAGTTACCTTAGGGAAAATGATGGGATGTTCTTTAACAAAATGGAGTAATGGATGAGAAGGGTAGTGATTATCAATACTCCCTTGAAACGAGCAACACAGAATAGCCCAGTTGTCTAGAGTAGCACATAAAACATTAAGTTGAGCTTTAGTGTAGGGTATGATAAGAGAAGAAGGTGATTGGCCGAAAAATTGAATGCTTTGTTGAATCCCTTTAAGTGCCAATGCTGCAACAGCATCAGGATAATATTCTAAGGATTTTCCTGGGGATACATGTGGGTGGATCCATAGTAAAGGCCCATCTTGCCACAGTACTCCAGTAGGCTGCCGCATAGTGGCAAGCACACATAACTGGAAAGGTTTATCACTCTGGAGCCTGCATAGAGTGGCATGATGTATAGCTTGTTCTACTTCTATAAGGGCCGCTCTAGCCTCAGTAGTGAGGCTACGAGGGGAAGCAAGATCTGGATCACCCTTAAGAGTAGCATACAAAGGCTGGAGCACAATATTAGGAATATGTAAATATCCTCTTATCCAATTAATATCTCCCAGCAATTTTTGAAAATCATTTAAAGTTCGGAGATCTTGAGTCCTGATGGTAATTTTTTGTGGTTTTAATTTGTCATACCCAATTGTCGCTCCCAAAAACCTGATAGAATCCCCCGTTTGAACCTTTTCAGGTGCGATGTGCAGTCCATGTTGAGCCAACAGCATCACGAGTTCTTTATAAGCCTCATAAACTGTCTGTTCTAATTTTGCGGCCAATAACACATCACCCATATAGTGAATGATCTTGGTGGAGGAATACTTATGTCTGAGAGGTGCGAGTGCCTTTCCCACATACATCTGGCACATCGTGGGACTGTTAGCCATCCCCTGTGGTAACATCACCCACTCAAACCTTTGATCTGGTTACTCGTGATTACACGAGGGAAGGGTGAAAGCAAAACGTTGGGAATCTTTAGGATGCAAAGGAATGGAAAAGAAACAGTCTTTAATGTCAATAACAATTATATGCCAGCCTTGAGGAACAGAGGAGAGCAGAGGCAGCCCTCTTTGAATGGGCCCCATAAGCTGCATCTGAGCATTAACTGCTCGTAGATCATGCAGTAGGCGCCACTTCCCTGATTTTTTCTTAATGACAAATATGGGAGTATTCCATGGAGAAGTAGAAGGTTGGATGTGACCCAAATCAAGTTGTTCTTTGACTAGATCATGGGCTGCTGCCAGTTTAACCGAGGGAAGAGGCCACTGAGGCACCCAAACAGGCTCCTCGGTGAGCCATGTTATGGGTATTTGAGCCCCAGTGGCCCCTAGGAAAAACCCAGACCAAACCTGTTAAGCTTTTGATGACCTTGCACAGGATGCTTACGTCCCTGTAGGTGCCTTCCTAGTCCTAGACCTGGCCTATACCCCATATTTTGCATGATATGTTGAGACACTGGGGAATAGTCATTACTAAGAGTGAACCCCATGTCTTTCATCAAATCACGGCCCCATAAAGAAATAGGTAAATCAAGTACATAAGGCTGAAAGGTACCATCATGTCCTTCCGAGTCCTTCCATGATAGATGTCTACAGCTGATTTGAGGGGCTTGGGCATATCCAAGTCCTCTTAAGGATTGATCAGAAGCCTGCACTGCCCTCCCCTAGACCAGTCCTTAAGGGCTATGATACTACGATCTGCTCCTGTGTCCAGCAATCCCACAATAGATTTACCTTCTATGCTTAATTCCAAAGTGGGGCGATTGCTCATATCCAGTGACAAATAGGCACAATTTCCTCCGGTGGTACCAATCTGATTTCCTGTCCGTGACCTTGAGTCAGCAGGGAAGTGATTATGTAAACTAGGCAAAATTAGCAATTGAGCAATCCGATCCCCTGGGGAGATAGACACAATGCCCCTTGGAGCTTCCACCATAACCTTTATTGCCCCTACAGTATCAGGGTTTACAACTCCGGGGAAAACATGAAGACCTTGTAGGATAGAGGATGCACGTCCAATTAACAAACCTACAGTGCCAGGGGGTAAAGGCCCTTTGAACTCAGTTTCCACCAATTGGACTCCCATCTTAGGTGTTAATACGAGTCTGGAGGTGGAACAGAGGTCTAATCCCGCGGCACCTGTAGTGGCTCTCCGCAACTCATGGGATGGCGCAGAGAAGGCCATGTCTCGGGTTCGGGTGTGACATTCTCCATTACCCCATATATTCGTGGGCCCTGGGGTCGGGGGCCCCTTCGGCCGTTTTTTGGCCCAGCTGAAATAGGCTGTCCATGGATGTCCCTCACTGATCTACACTCCCTTGCCCAATGTTTTCCCTGTTTGCATTTTGGACACAGCCCCAGTTGACGAGGGCCATTAGAAGGGCCACCGCGAGGAGGTCCAGTAAAATTGCCTTTTTTAGGACAGTCACGTTTGAAATGGCTGGATTGACCACAATGGAAGCATGTTCCAGCACCAGGACCACCCCCTTTTGCAATCCGAAGGACAGCAGCTGCAAGACCTGCATTAGTTAAAGATCCTCCAAGCTCTCTACACACTTTCATCCAAGCTTCTATGCCCTTGTTTTTATAAGGAGCGATTGCTGCTTTACATTCTTTGGTGCATTGCTCAAAAACAAGTTGTTTAATCAAGGGCATTGCTCTATCAGGGTCACCAAAGATTTTTCCTGCGGCATCCACCATCCTAGCAACAAAATCCGAGAAAGGTTCTGTGGGGCCTTGCATGATTTTTGTTAAATTGCCAGACACTTCTCCTCTATTTGGGAGTGATTTCCATGCACGAATACAAATGTTATTGATCTGTTCATATACCTCAGGGGGGTATCCTGTTTGTTGATTAGCAAATCTGCCTTGTCCCAAAAGCATTTCCTTGTCCCAATGGGGGTGTCCCGCCACATAGTTTTGGGCAGCCTGCTCTACAGCACCCTCTAGCATAAAGGCTCTCCAGTCCAAATATTTGCCTGGAGAAACGCAAGCCCAAACAAGGCTAGCCCAATCAGAGGGAGTCATACAGTATCTAGACAGACTCTCCACCTGAGTTAATGTGAAGGCGGCATCCACCCCATAAGTACGCACAGACTCTGCTAGGGTCTTCACAATTTTGAAATCTAAGGGCTCATGGAATCTTCCCCTATTGTCATCCTGGAAAACTGGATAAGCAAGACCCATCTCAGCATTAACAGCCCTCCATGTTTGGGCATGGAAAGCTCTCCTCGAAACACCCTCACCGTATGGCGGCGGGTCCGGAGGATCATTTTTCTTGAGCTCCTGTTTATTTTTGTTTCCTTCTCCATAGTTAAACTCCCTAGCTGCCGAGACAGTCTCCCGAGCTCCTCCTGTTCATCCTCCTCCTCTTCTGACCCACTTTTGCATGGGAGTGTGCGCAGTGTACTGAGATCTGGATACAAGCGTTTTCTCCCCCGTTTCTCGCTCTGCACATTCCCCTCCTCCTGAAATATTTCACTCCGTGCCAGAGACAATCGCCTCCTCCCCTGTTTCTCGCTTCGCACACTGCCATCCTCCTGAAATACGTCACTGCCTGCCGGAGATAATTGTTTCCTCCCCTGTTTCTCGCTCCGCACACTCCCACCCTCCTGAAATACCTCACTGCCTGCCATTTCTGATTTTTCTTCATGTAACTGCTCTAAAACTTCTTGTCCTTTAGTAAGTGCTTCCTGACATCTGCTATCTGTGAGGGAACTACAAATCATCTTCCAAAGGGGTATCACCCCACCCTCTAATATGCCCTGCTCAGAAGCAAAGTCAAGGTCTGTGCCTAACTTATCCCAGCTAGGCAGAGTAAAGCTGCCCCAGAACGGAAACCACGATGCAGCAATATCTGTCTTCTGTAAAAATCTCTGTAAAGTACTACGTTTCACTTTTAGGCCCTTGGAACGTAACAGGTTATCTAGGGCCAGGAGAAGCGGACTTGAAGATACGGCACAAATGACACAACAAAAGACACACAACAAACAAGAGTGAAAGTAAGAGCAAAAGTACACAGTGCAGCTGCAATAAGATTTAATGCTCTCTCTGGCTTTACAGAGGAGCTGCCGCCTTGACAGCGGGTCCCAATTAGTCTGGGACTAATCTCCGCTTTAATCGCGGGTCCCACCTTACCTGGGACTAATTGGTGCACCACCCCTGACTGCTGAAAGTTCTGGTTCCCGGGTCTCGGCACCACTTGTCGCGACCCCTTGCCCGCAAGGAAGATGCAACTCAGGAATCTTCTTTCAGCAGTTTATTCAGGCCTTGATTTAAGTATCTTTCAGTGACTCCCTTTCTTTCTCCTTTTCCCAAGGGCCCAAGCACAGCCTAATAAAGCCTCCCACATACCTATCTTAAGCCGCCGCGTGGATCTTTCTTATAGGGTGGCAAGAGATAGGGTGCCAACTCTCCACAAAGGAATTTGTTTATCACAGGCCACAGTGGAAGCCGGCGCCATCTTCTAATGGCGGCCACAATTTACAACAATGGCTTACTACACAACTCTGTCCCTGCTCTTCTCTAAAGTTAGATTGAGAGATCACTGTGTGTGGATTTTGCACATTCGGCGTCCTGTAGGCTTCTAGGATTTGGGATTCTGTCTCATTCTTCAAGTCTGGGAAGTTTTCTCGTATTATTTCGTTGAATAGATTGCTCATTCCTTTGGTTTGGACCTCAATACCTTCCTGTATCCCAATGACTCTTAAGTTTGGTCTCTTTATGTTATCCCATATTTCTTGAATGTTCTGCTCATGGTTTCTTAACAGCTTTGCTGAGCTGTCTATGTTCTTCTCCAGTTGAAATACTTTGTCTTCATTGTCTGATGTTCTATCTTCTAAGTGTTCTACTCTGCTGGTAGTATTCTCAATTGAGTTTTTAAGTTGGTTTATTGTTTCCTGCATTTCCAGGATTTCTGTTTGTTTGTTTTTTATAACCTCTATCTCCCTGAATAATTGATCTTTTGCTTCTTGGATTTGTTTATGTAATTCATTGTCGAAGTGGTCGAAGTGGTCTTTCATTGTCTGATTTTGCTGTCTAATGTCTTCCTTGAGACTCCAGATCATCTGAAGCATGTATATCCTGAATTCTTTATCTGACATTCCATCTGCTGCAGATATTACCTCTTCTAAAGTTGAATTGACCTGCATTGCTTGTGGTCCTTTTTTTCCTTGTCTTTTCATACTGATCGCGTTTCTTTCTGCTTGGTGAAACTGTTGTGTTATTTATTTTTCCCCCTATATATTTATATTGCTTTTGTATAGCTGCATCATCTCCCTTGCAGGCTTTGGCAGTGGTTCTGCCCCTCCTTCAATTGAGGCAATGTGCCTACCACGCCAGAAGGCCGCTGTGCCTGTACTTTCGATGGGCCTTTTCTTTCGGTGGTCACAGGTCCGCCTACCTTGCAGGAGTGAGCAGCGGTTTTGCCCCTCCGCTGGCCACTAGGCCTGTTCTGTCTGTCGGTTGCAGGTCTGTCTACCTAAAAGGCGCCGGTGGCGGCTCTGCCCCTCCCCCAACCGGGGTGATGTATCTGGCGGGCCACTGGGCCTGTTTTGTCGGTGGTCACGGTTCCGCCTACATTGCATGCGCGTGGAGCAGCTGTGTCCCTTTGAGAGTTGCTGAGCCTGACCTGCCGGTGGATGGCAAGTGTGCCTACCTTGCAGGCGCAGGGGTGGCTCTGCCGCTCCGCGGGTCACTGGGCCTGATCTGCTGGTGAGTTGCAGGTCTGCCTAACTTGCAGGCGCCCGGCAGCTCTGCCCCTCCCCCAACCAGGGCAGGGCGATGTGTCTGGCCGGCCGCTGGGCCTGTTCCGTTGGTGGTCACGGTTCAGCCTACCTAGCAGGCACGTGGGGCAGCTGTGTCCCTCCGCAGGTTTTTGGGCCTGACCTGCCGGTGGGTCGCAGGTCTGCCTACCTTGTAGGCTCGGGGGGTGGCTCTGCCGCTCTGTGGATTGCTGTGCCTGTTTTGCTGGTGGGTCGCGGGTCCGCCTACCTTGCAGGCACCCGGCGGCTCTGCCCCTCCGCAAACCGGAGCTATGTGTCTGGGGGTCCACTGGGCCTTTTTTGTCGGTGGTCACGGTTCCGCCTACCCTGCACGCGCGTGGAGCAGCTGTGTCTCTCTGAGAGTTGCTGGGCCTGACCTGTCGGTGGGTGGCAAGTGCGCCTACCTTGCAGGCCCGGGGGTGGCTCTGCCGCTCCGCGGGTTGCTGGGCCTGATATGCTGGTGAGATGCAGGTCTGCCTAACTTGCAGGCGCCCGGCGGCTCTGCCCCTCCCCCAACCGGGGCGGGGCGATGTATCTGGCCGGCCTCTGGGCATGTTCTGTCGGTCGTCAGGGTTCTGCCTACCTAGCAGGCTCGTGGGGCAGCTGTGCCCCTCCGCAGTTTGTTGGGCCTGACCTGCCGGTGGGTGGCAAGTGTGCCTACCTTGCAGGCCCGGGGGTGGCTCTGCCGCTCCGCGGTTGCTGGGCCTGATCTGCTGGTGATTCGCAGGTATGCCTAACTCGCAGGCGCCCGGCGTCTCTGCCCCTCCCCCAACCTGTGCTGGGCGATGTGTCTGGCCGGCCGCTGGGCCTGTTCTGTTGGTGGTCACGGTTCAGCCTACCTAGCAGGCACGTGGGGCAGCTGTGCCCCTCCGCAGGTTTTTGGGCATGACCTGCCGGTAGGTCACAGGTCTGCCTACCTTGTAGGCTCGGGGGGTGGCTATGCTGCTCTGTGGATTGCTGTGCCTTTTCTGCTGGTGGGTCGCGGGTCCACCTACCTTGCAGGCGCCCGGCGGCTCTGCCCCTCCCCCAACCGGAGGGATGTGTCTGGCGGTTCACTGGGCCTGTTTTGTCGGTGTTCACAGTTCCGCCTACCTTGCACACGTGTGGAGCAGCTGTTTCATTAGTGCCTGGGCACACTCTTCTTGTTGGCCTCCCTCAGGCCCTAAGTTTGTAGAGCTTGGGGCTGAGAACCCCCAGCCAATTTGCTTACCTTCTGGTAGCCACGCCCCCGTATCTGGTGCAAGAGACCTCAGTTGTCAGCACTGGTGGGAGCGGTAGCTGGGAGTCCCGCGCCGCGCAGCTCCCGCCGGCTCCTGTGCCAGCGCTGCCTCCGGGTTTTCTTGACTACCACGCCGGCAGGTCGCTGGACCTGTTCCGGGCCCCGGCGGCGGCTCTGTTCGGCCCATCTGGCCTCCACAGTATTCAGCAGGACCCGGACCGAGAAACAGTTTCCGCGGGTTCTTTATCACCGGGCCAAAACAGTTCCGGGAGCCAGAATTCGGCCTCTCCGGACTTGGTGCATGCTCCGACAGGAGCAGGCTCCAAGAAGCAGTTTCTGCGGGTTCTATAGCCCTGGGCCAGAGCAGCTCCGGGAGCCGGAACTCCGACACTCCGGGCTCGGTGCGTGTTCTGATAGGAGCAGGCTCCAAGAAGCAGTTTCCGCGGGTTATTTAGCACTAAGTCTGAGCAATTTGTCTGCGAGATGCAGACAATTGTCAGCCTGAAATTACCTGTTCTATAGCTGAAAGAGCTGCAAACAGTCGAAAACAAGGATGGTGACGTCAGCTCTCCAAGATGGTGGCCGCTGGCTTCCTCCGTGGTCTGACCGGTGTGGAGAACCAAACTGGACCATTTCCTTTCCCCGTCTCCAACCCAGAATTCAGCTCCGAGCTCAGCAAATGCCTAGCTGGCAGGAGCCCACAGAATCAGGATCGCTGTATCTCTGCGCCACCAGCCTGTCGTTTCCCAGCGCGCGCCGCAGACTCCAGCCATGGGGTGATCTGCCGAACAAGCAGCTCTCCATACAGACCGACGGATCGCTCGCATTTGAGCCCCTGAAGCTGATCCTCGTGCGATGAAAATCCTTCCACTAGGTTTTGGAGCACCCCAATTTTGCTGGAAATTCCTAACAAGATAGCTTTTAGCCTTTCTAACTCGTCATTTTCCCTCACAGTGACGCAGTACACGGAGTTACTGCACTCCCTTTGCGGCCATCTTGCCTCTCAAGAAATCATATATTGATATAGAATCATTCATAACAACTAGTTATACGTCTAATTGTAATCCTAGGCTTATGGTTTATCATGAAGAGTGTGTGAGTTTTGCTTCAAAAGTGATTATGGAAATCAAAAATAATGTGTTTTGAAAGAAGTCTCATGAAAAGACTATTTTGAAACATGGCGGAACACGTGTTTTCTGAAGCAGAAAGTGATTGAAAGTGAAATATATGCCTATAAATTTGTGAACATGTGGATGAAATATATATCCTATAATGTGCATAAACTGAAGAAATAGTAATGTACCAGTGTTGAAATAAAAATGAACTTCAAAATACTTATCATGTCCCATAGGAATCTACTTGCTTTGATGTGAAACTGGATCAGTTACTGTAGAAATATTAGGATTCATATGCACCATTCACCGAAGTTAGTTTTCAATACTAGGAAAAAAATACGTATATCAGGTGAATGAATATTTCTGAGAATAATCTTGTGAAAAGTTTTTTATAAATCCACATACATATTCATGAATGAATTTAGGGAGTGTATAATAAGACACATATATTAAATATTTTGAAATATCTAGAGAGAATATATATATATATATATATATATATATATATATATATATATAACCACACACAGATTTTAAAAACTAGCAATATATATGCCAATCGAATTACACCGTGAAATACATATCATCCACAGATCCAAAAATATTGATTTTACTAGATATGGATTTATGTATAACTTTTTTCAACTAGGAAGCTCACCCATAGTTTGAATTTTCAGTTCAAACAGTGTTTAGGAGGAGTGATCTCTTCTCACACTTTGTATCTGCCATGTTATGTAACTCACAAGAATGTACATGTGATACCAGGTAGGATTCTATATGTGCATATAAAAATACATGTGCTGAATAGAATACAGAGAAAGGGAGACAGGAATTCACATATTTGTTAACTTTAAAAGCACATGGAAAACTATTTCAACAAAAAATTTACTAGATTTATAACTCCTACCCTATATAATGCAAAAGGCAAGTCCAAGTATACAACGTGCCTCCTCTGAACTGCTTGTATTTCTATTCTGTTTCCGTTATTTTTCTCCATCATATTAGGATTAGTATTCAGAATCTAGTAGGGTATGTGTTAGTGTCAGGGATTCAGTATATCAAATGTAAAATAGAAAAATGAAACCAATGTGTATGCAAATATGTGCTAAACAAAATCTTCCCACTCTCATCCAGAACAATTCCTTGACATTTCCTCCCCCAAAGTAAGACACAATTAGAGGAGTAGACTAATAAAATCTGTGAATAATATGCTCAGGAGTTTACAACCTTGGAAGTGGTAGAGGAGTTTTCCTAGTATGGGACAGGATAAACACTCCATATATATGGAGCTCTGCTGGCCTAAATACTTCTTGAGAAACTGCCTCTGAGTTTAGGCACTTGAAATATATGTTTTTGTCAGGAGCTTTAGCTTCTTTCTAGTGAGACCATCAAAGCTGTGTCTGCATCTATGTGACCTGGAGGACATGATTTCTTATTTTCCAATGAACATGAGGCAGCAGTGCTGAATTCTCTCTTTGTAAGTAAACTGTGGCCACTGGGGGCTAAGGGTATTCCCATGTGGACTGGGAAGCCATTTGGTCATCCTCCACTTTTCGTGGTGTTTCTTGCTGCTGCACTGGGACTTTGGCATTTGCTTCATGAAATAAAAGAAGTTCAACTGGGACACAGTTCTGGAGGCAATTCTGTCATGTGTGGTTGGTCAGGGTCTGCAGGAGAATGCACCAACCAGGCTTCTATCCCACATAGCTTGGCCACATGTCCATAGCAACCTGATTCTGAACATTGCCCGGAAACATCTCCATATAACAAGAAGCCTTTACATGGAAGGGTCTGCTGGCTGCACCATGTCAGTCACAAGCCATTTGGAAGCCAATGGCAGATCCACATGGCCCCACCACAAATTTTTTATCACACATCTGCCTACCACTGCTCTAGGCCCACTACTCAGCAGGTTCCAACATACTGGCATCACTGTTCTACACCATTTTCATGAAACCCACTCAATCAAGGCACTGTCTTGCATATTTATGATCAGCAACAGGACATCCAAAGTTTCTCCAGTGCCACCTGGTCATGGGAATTTCAAAAATTTTATGGTATTTATCTAGGCATTTTTCAAGGATGACGTTGCAGGCACTGTGGGTTTCAATTCATTCAGGAACCATTAAATGGTGAGGAAGCTCATTTCAATGAATGCTCTGTAGAACTCTCACAGGCAAGGCTTCCCAAAGAGTGGCCAAAATGTCACATGAAGCCAGGCCCATTGAGGTCTACAATGTGACGTCCATGGGTGTTGTGACTCTCAACTATGGCTGCCAAGTCTTTCAGAATTAAATCATGTGATATCCTGGCTGAGATACCCAGGGCTCTGTGGAAAGCCAACCTGGGCCTAGATCTCAGTTTCCAAGGGTGATTCTCATGGGTGGACTCCTAAAATCCCAACAAAATTCATGGCAATACTTCTCTGAATTCAGTCTCTAAGGGGAATCACACCAGAGTTCAAGCCCAGGTGGTCCAGGTCATGTCTTCATACTGGACACAAATAACCAAATTTAAAACCAAAACCCTCCCATATGGCCCTCATCTTCTTCCATATAGACACTAATCACAACCTCTGGCGGAAGGTTTCCATGAGTGGCGGAGTCCAAGAGAGTGTCCAAAATAACTCCCTTGCCCCTCATTGGCGTAAATTCAGGGTGGTCTGGACACCCTTCATGTGAAACAGGAGTTATCAAATATGCTAGACGTTAATACTTCTATGCTTCTCCAATTTGTGGAAAACTGATTGTCAGGTATATATTTTTATGTGATTTGCAGTCATGAGAAATCACAAGCACCTCTGCAGGTCTTTGAAGAACCCATTTGACCCAAAGGATCCCTATTCTCACTTGATGGAGTTCAAGAACTTTAAAGAGGAAGGCGACAGACTTCATCCACAAGGACTGCTTTTTGGCCATTTTGGTTTTGGATGCACACATGGGATCTCTCTTTACATCCACCAGGTGCTGAGAATCTAAGCCACAACCTCACACAGGGCCAAGAGGCTGATTCAGACACATCCCTTTCCAAAGCAATTAAGCAAAGAGCCACAGGTGATGCCCATTCATTTCCATTTGAAAACTGTTTTCTTCAGGCTTCACAAAGGGGTGGCCTGAGGCAAAGACCTTCCTGACATTCAGGGGAACAGAACAATAGGTTAGCAAATGGCCCAAAGCAGTGTTTCTCCACTGAGACTTTCCTGGTCACACTGATATCTGAATTTTCTGAGATGCTCACCATTCCCTTCAGCTATCCAGTACATGGCCATGTCACAGAGCTTGGAGGTGGTACATATCTTGGTCACAAAATCATGAGCCTATTCTGGAGAGTGGCCAGAATTCAGGAAGAAAACAGGAACTTAGGAAGATAGCAGGTGTTACCCATCCATAAGGCAAGCCGCATTCCTTTCATACATTGGGCAGAAAGAATTCTGGTAAGCTTTCTACTAGCCTGGACACATCCTTTGATGCATTCTCTTTTCTAATGTCTACAACCATGGACACAGTGGGATACACAGACTTAAAAACACTCGCCTTGTCAAATCACTTGTTAGAAATCGTCCACTCCAAACCAAACAAACTGCCTTTCCTACCTATTCTCAAAACATGAGACAAAATCACAAACACACACTCACACCCACAAAGTCACCTCCTTTCCCAAAGTAGGTCTCTGACTATCGGGTGTGACCTGTGACTGGTGGGCCGTACTATGTTCCCATCAAATGGCCTGTTCTGTCTCAGATCTGGTTTCCTTGGCCAACTCTGTGAAGTTGTCAGGAGACAGCGGTGAGCCACTTCCTGCTTACTCAGGAAAGGCCACTCTTCAGAGCTTTCCTGGCATTTGGCCATCCTCACATCAGTAGATACCAAGAAAGACTGACTCTGTCCTTGGTAAATCAAAAGAAGGGAGACCACTGGGACTGGGCCTGGGACTAGATTTGTGTGCCTCCATGCCTGGATTCCAAGTTCAGAGAGTTCCATCACCAAGAATGTGAGGTGAGGTCACTTCCTTCAGGAACTGAATGAGGTCAATGCCTTGGCAAGCACGTTGTCCTAACATTTGCTTCCAAAGGTCCCATGAAATGGAGGCTGTCCCTAATTCCTTTGACACTTTCACAAGTTAGAATGGTATATCAAACATTGGTAACCAGGAACAGTTCTCCACAGAGGCCTCGTTTTGTCCTCCTTCTCTACATAAAGAAGAGAGAGGCTGATTCAGACACATCCCTTCATGCTGACCAGGTTGTTTGCAATGAAAGATGACTTTTGCTCTCTCAGTTCCTTCATAGGTGCCTACAACTTCTCTAGGGATCATTTGTGCATAGACCTTTGAGTTTCTCAGCAGTTGGAAGATCCCCTACATTCCTGTATTTTAAGACCAACTCTGTCCTTGCTCTTCTCTAAAGTTAGATTGAGGGAACAGTGTATGGTTAGGGTTAATAACAGGTTTGATTTGGAATAGAAATCATTCTGCTGGATGAATAATGGTATTGGGAATCTGCGATATTTTCAAGAATATATAGGTAAAATATATGAATCTGAAAACAGAAATCTAGGTAAGATTTGAAGCCCAGAAGGGCATTGGGCCCTTGATTGCGGTATTAAGCATAGGACCTTGTAACTTGGATGATTGATTTTCAAAGAGAACTTCCAGTCAAAATGGATAGTCAGGAGTATTAGGAAGATAGTCGGTATGTTTATAAAGGAGACTGAGTATAGGATTTGGACCAAAAGTTCTTTAGCTATAGGGTTTCGGGTATTGAGTGAATGTAAATGTCAGCACATGTGAAGAATTAATCACAATGATGAACTGGGGAAAATATGTAGGAATGCAGATATCAATAGAGACTTTAGGAAATCTGGCAAAGTATAGTCGGTAGTGAAATGTTAATAAAATAGATTCTTGTCACTTCCTGTTTTTCTGTATGCTTAATAAAACACTGTTGAAATCTTGAGAAGTGTTTTCTAAACTTTTTCCCAGAATGTGCTGTCCCCAACTGCCAAACTTCAGAATGTACTCCCTCACCCAGTTGCACGCAAACTGCTCACCCGCCCAGGCCCATCAATAAACTTTCCTCCCTGCCCTCTTCAAGGAAAGTATATAAGCTCTGCTTAAGCTGTTCTCAGGGTTCTCTGCTCTATTCAAATGAGCTCTGAGCCCCAGCATGCTGGACCCAGAATAAACCCTTTGTTTTTGCATGAGAGAGTCTCTTAGTGGTCTCTTCCCCCAATGCTCTTCCGATCTTTATATATGGAGGTTCCACCGAAATCCAGCAGCGGTGAACGAGAGACCCCAATGGGCTACTCTCAGGGTAAGTAAGGCGCCTCTTTCTGGTTTCAGGTTTCAGGTTAGGGCTTGGCAAAATGGCTGTCGATGAAGTGTGTGAGCTCTCTTTGATGGTGGCTGGCAGACGTGTCACAGAGCCACAAGCCAAGTCCCTGGGGGACGCCACAGAGGACTCGGGAATCGAGGAATAATAGTCCCCTCGACTCAGTGATACTTTGTTTCAGATTCGGTATTGCCAGCCCATCGGGTTTTGCCACAAGCTCAGTCTTGGTCTCAGTGTTGGACGTCCATTGCCTGTCTTTATTGTTTTCTCTTGTCTGTGTCCTGTGTCGTTGCTTTTACTGTTTGTGTATCTTTCATTATGGGACAGATCACTTCAATGCCTCTGTCCCTGACCCTTGATCTATGGACCAAAGTCCACTTAAGGGCTCAGAATGTTTCTTTTTCAGTAAAACGCTGGACCTGGCAGACTCTGTGTGCCTCAGAATGGCCCACCTTTGGATTCGGATGGCCCCAAGAAGGATCTTTCTACTTCCCACTAATTTAAAAAGACAGAGATATTGTCTTACAGCCAGGGCCACATAGCCATACTGATAAACAGGAATATACCTTAACTTGGCAGGACCTCTGCAAATCTCCTCTTCCGTGGTTGAAGCCTTTCCTTGCTGTGTCCCCGTTCCTACTCCTTCTCCCACGATCTCTCAACCCCTCTGCTCCTCCTCCTCCTCCACCCTCTTTTCTCCCTGAGTCACAAGATTTGACTCTACTGGACTCTCCTCCCCTTCCTTATCTTCTACCCTTGTCCCACAACCCCCAACACCCTCTAAGTGATTCTCCAGCTGCTGACTCAGCCTCTCCGCAATTGGAGGAAGCTAAGCCATCCCAGGGCCCTCCAGATAACTCCCCTGCCTCACACACAGCCCCTCCTCCCCTGGAGGAAGCTGGACTTGCTAAAGGAACTCGCCGGTGGCAAATGATTGAAAACCCTGGAACTCCCGTGTTGCTTCCCTCCATCCCTAAGGGCCAATGATTGACGATGGCCATGGGGAAAAAAAATGGAAGCCTACCAGTATTGGCCTTCTCCTCTTCAGACCTATATAAATGGAAAAATAACAATCCCCCTTTTACCGAGGACCCAACCTGGCTCTCAGGTCTGGTGAAGTCATTGATGTTTTCACACCAACCTACTTGGGATGACTGCCAACAACTCCTAGGGACTCTCTTCATGACAGAGGAACAAAAGAGAATCCTCCTGGAGCCTAGAAAAAAGTATCCTCGGACCAAATGCGTGACCGACACAACTTCCCAACATATTCAAAGCCGGTTTTCTCTTGAAACGACCCAACTGGGACCCCAACACCTTTGAAGGTAGGGAGCATCTGTCCACTTATCGCCGGGCTCTAATAGTGGGTATCTTAGTGGCCGCTAAGTGACCAACTAATTTGGCCAAGGTAAGAGAGATTATTTAAGGGCCTGATGAATCTCCCTCTATGTTCCTAGAGATAATTATGTAGGCATATAAGAGACATACTCCTTTCGATCCTCAGGCAGAGGATCAAAAGGCATCTGTCACAATGGCCTTTATTGGGAAAGCTGCACTGGATATTAAAAGAAAGTTACAATGCTTAGATGGATTACAAGATATGACTTTGAGGGATTTAGTCAGAGAACCCGAGAAGGTATACTTTAAGAGAGAAACTGAGGAAGAGAAGGGAGCTGAGTGAGGATAAAAGAAACAAAAGACAGACTAAGGCATTGACTAAGGTCCTGGTCACAACAACAAATAGGCCAGAAATTAAGAAACAGAGAGACAGGAAGGGATACCTGGGCACACACTAGAGGCCACCCCTGGCCTCAGATCAATGTGCCTACTCTAAAGAAAAAGGACACTGGGCCAAAGAGTGCCCTAGAAAGAGACAGCCATGCCAGCCAGATATTCTGACTCTGGAGGAATACTAAGAAAGTCCAGGCTCAGATCCTCTCCCTGACCTCAAGGTACCTTTTGAAGTGGAGGGGAACACAATAAACTTTGAAGTAGATACAGGGGCAATATACTCAGCCCATAAGGCCCATTGGGCCCTCTACCGAATAAAAGGTCTCTAATTCAAGAGTCTAACAGAAGTAAATATCGGGCTTTGACAACTAAGAGGACCATGGACCAGGGAAAAGGAAAAATCCATCACTCCTTCCTAGTAATCCCAGAATGCCTGGCCCCATTGATGGGCAGAGTTCTGCTCACCAAGCTCTGGGCCAAAATAACTTTTAACCCTGAAGGCCCCCAAGTGGAATTTTTTAATCCTTCAGTAACTACTCCTATAATCATGGCTCTAACTATGTCAGTAGCAAATGTTCATCAACTCACTCACCTTTGTTCAAAGAAACTGCATTCATTCGTGAAGGATCAAGAACACAGTTTTCCACTAACCTACTCACAGCAAAAGGAAATAACTGAATGGGTAACAAAAGCGTGTCAGGTCCATTAATTGGTTAAAGCTTACACTTCCAAGCTTCCTGCAGGAAAGCACCTATGAGGAACCAGACGAGGACAATTCTGGGAAGTGGACTTTACTGAAATTAAGCCAGTAAGGTATGGACTTAAATAACTCCTAGTCTTTGAACATACATTTTCAGGATGTATTGAAGCCTTCCCCACACACACACACAAAAAAAAAGAAATAAAAAAGAAGAAAAAAGAAACATCACAAATGGTTGTAAAGAAGAACCTGGAAGATATTTATTCTCCCCTTGACGACCAGTAGTCTTAACCCTCATCAGCCCCTTAAGCTGCGATGGCTGATCACAAATCCTACTGGACACGAAGTATGGCCTATCTCGAATACAGCCCCCTTACGAACCTGGTGGCCATCTCTCCACCCAGTCATTTGTCAGCTGGCTATAGGTCTTTCCTATTGGGATATCCCTGATTAACAGGATCCCACTAAAATTCCATTAAATCCCTTCCGTACCATAGATAATGGAAACAGACATTATAGATGTAGGGACACGTGAGCCAGATGCAAGTTGGCTAGCCTAGATTACTATGTTTGCCCGGCAGACTATCAAAGCCACAAACAGTCACGGCTGGGGGGGGGGGGAGAGCAGACTTCCATTGTAAGTCATGGGGATGTGAGCATACAGAGACTGTCAGATGGAACCCAAACTCCTCATCAAATTCTGTACACAGCATTGGCCATATTACGAATTAGATAACCAAAACCGATGGCCCCCAGAGGGGTCTCTAGATCCTCAAATTCTGTGTGACCTTTTTAACTTCTGCAAGTGCTCAAAAGGGTGAAAGGAGATTCCGCTATGTGGAGGCCTTCTCTCTCCTTTGCTCACATCCTGAACTATGCTTCTCCAATAGATGCTCACCCTCAGCCTTGTGCTCCAGACTCTCCGCTGTCACTCCCACCTCAGCAACTTGATTTCTCCCCTCCAATATCTAGATCAAAAACCCAAATCTCGACTGGTTCTCAGACCATTGCTCCCTTGCTGAGGTCGCAGGTACTGAGGTACCACTCCATTCACTCACTCCTCTCCTCTCCTGTCAGTGCCCGCACCGGGTCCCACCCAGTCCTCTTAGCACCTAATTCAAAGCTCAAACCCTCTGAGAAGAATCCTCAGACCCTAATACAAGATGTAATGAAAATGGCCTTTAATGTTGCTTTGTCATCACTAAAAACAGGTTACTAAGAATTTAAAGTCCCTCAAAGGCTTTTTGGAAACTCACTCCCGTCTCCCCCTCTGTTCTATCTGTTCTACTGCTCAAGTTTTTGTTGCTATTAAGATCCCAAAGCCCTCTCCCAATATTCTTTTCATCTCTCCTTCCTCATTCTAAGATCCACAGAGCTGCTCTTATCCCTGCCTTCCAAATTGTCCCCCTCTGTACCAGGCCCACAGAAAAGTCTTAACTGACCTTCTCCAGAAGTCTTCACCATGGCTGATTTAGGACTTTCAGCAAAAGAGTCCCTATAAAAGAGTTCACTGTAGATAAACTTCCTATTTTTGTGTTGCCCTGGTCTCCTTGGCAACTGGCTAAAAAATTCAGCACTCCTGATCTAGACACACCCTGACTAGTTTTTCACAAAATATTTGAAAAAAAGGCCTCTGGCCTTGAGTTGGGGCTTCACAGAGATGGCTACATTTCTAAGATAAAGAAGTTACAAACTGGACTGTATGGAAACAGCTGGAAGGGGGAAAAAAAGAAAGGGAAGACCCCCCCACCCAGGTGTCCTTGAAAAGTTAACTTGCCCAAACTGAGGAAAAAACAGAAACAAAAACTGCTTTTTGTGAACTTCTGCAGACTGTGAACTTCTGAGCCCCTTCCCTTACGTGTTGGGTAAAATATTCTGAAACTACGTAACTTGGGGTTCAGGGGATTAATTGATTACAACAGAAGCAATGCCCTCTGAATCTGGTTGAAACCAAAAAAGACTGTTTCCGTGTCTTTGGTGCTATCTTAGGTGCCTTGCCTTGTCCGTCCCTACAACAGTATAATTCTATATACTTAAACATTGTTTATGTTTTCATGAAATGGTCAACAGATGTTATTAATTGTGAAATGGTGCAGATATTTCCCAGAGTGCTCTGTCATGACACAGGTTCATTTGAAGATCAAAGAGGGTGACATACAACCCGGTTCCGCTGGGAACATATGTCCCTCACCTTAGCCATTCTATTACGAATAGGAGTTGCTGCAGGGTTGGGCACAAGAACCACTGCTCTGGTCCATGGGACACAACAAGTGACCCAATTAGAAGCAGCAATAGATCAAAACTTAAAGATTTTAGAAACCTCCATGACAGCTTTGCAGGAATCTTTAACCTCTCTCTCTGAAGTTGTTTTACAGAAAAGGCGAGGGTTGGACCTCCTTTTCATGACAGAAGGGGGCCTTTGTGCTTCATTGAGGGAAGAATGTTGTTTTTATGTCGACAATACTGGAGTTGTAAAAAAATCTATGAGTAAATTAAAAAGATGCCTTGAAGAGCAACAACGAGAGAGAGAGGCACAAAAAGGATAGTTTGAGTCTTTTTTTACACAGTACCCCTGGTTAATTACGTTTTTATCAACCCTGGCCGGTCCAATAATAATCCTCATAGTATTACTAACTATAAAACCCTGTTTCCTCAATCATGTAATTTCTTTTCTCCAAGCTCAAATTGGACAAATTAAAATTATGGTACTACCCCACTAGCAGACATAGAATGTGACACCCCACAAAGATCACTTTTATGATTAAAAGTAGCCAGAAAAAGAAGTGGGGAATGAAAGGTTAATAAAATATGTACTTGTCACTTCCTGTTTTTCTGTACGCTTAACAAAACACTGTTGAAATCTTGAGAACTCTTTGCTAATCTTGTTGCCAGAATGTGCTGTCCCCAATTGCCAAACTGCAGAATCTACTCCCTCACCCGGTTGAATAGAAACCTGAACAGTACTTGGATCATTGAATGTAGAAGAGAACATCCATTCAAAATGTTATAGTCAGTTTGATTAGAAAGATAGTCGGTAAGTTTAGGAAGAAAAGTGAGTATAGGATTTGGAACAAAAGTTCTTTAGCAATAGGGTTTTGGTTAGAGAGTCAATGTAAATGTCAACACAAGTGAAGAGTCAGTCACAATGATGCACAGGGCAAAATATGTAGGAAAGCAGATATCAATAGAGACATTAGGAAATCAGGAAAAGAATAAAGTGAGTGATGGGATTAGATATTTTCAACAGGGTTGAGGATGAATATGTGAGCTTAGGATAAAACAAATATGAAGTCAACAATAGGATTGACATTTGATACCATTAGCGTAGCCCAAGACAGTGTCCAAAATAAGCTCTGTTGCCCCTCATTTGCCTAAATTCCCAGTGGCCTGTATACCCTTCCTGTGTACCAGGAGTGATCAAATAGGCCTGCCCTTAATACTGCTCTGCTTCTCCAATTTGAGTCCTACTGAGTGTCGGGTACAGATTCTTTATGTGAATTGGAAAGATGAGAAAACTCAAGAACCTATTGGATAGCCTCTGAATAGATTTGAAGAACTCATTTGACCCAAAAGATCCCTATTCTCACTTGATGGAATTCAGGAACCTTACAGAGGAAGGCAAAATACTTCATCCACAATGACTGCTCTTTTTGCCATTTTGGATTTTATGCACCCATGGGATCTTTCTTTAGATCCATCAGGTGCTGAGAATCTAAGTCAAAGAATCACACTGGGCCAAGAGGCTGATTCACACACATCTCTTTCCAAATCAATTAAGGAAAGAGCCAAAGGTAAAGCATATTCATTTCCATTTGAAAAATCTTTCTTTCAGGATTCACAAGGGGTTGGCCTGAGACAAAGACCTTCCTGACTCTCAGGGCAACAGAACAATAGGTAAGCAAATGGCCCAAAGCAGGGATTCTCCACTGAGACTTTACTGGTCACACTGATATCTGAGTTTTCTGAGATGCTCGCCATTCCATTCAGCTATCCAGTACATGGCCATGTCACAGAGCTTGGAGGTAGTACATATCTTGGACACAAAACCATGAGCCTATTCTGGAGATTGGCCATAATTCAGGAAGAAAACAGCAACTTAGGAAGGTAGCAGGTATCGCCCATCAATAAGGCAAGCCACAGTCAATTCATAAATTGTGCTGGATGAATGCTGGGAAGCTTTCTATGAGACAGGACACATCCATTGATGCATTCTCTTTTCTAATGTCTACAAGCACGGACACAGTGGGATACACAGACATAGAAACACTTGCATTGTCAAACGACTTACTAGAAACAGTTCACTCCAAACCAAACAAACTGCCTTTTCTACCTATTCTCAGAACATGAGACAAAACCACAAACCCACACCCGCAATGGCACCTCCTTCCCCCAAATAGGTCTGTGACTCTCTGGAGTGTGCTCTGACTAATGGGATATACTATGATCCTCCGAAATGGCCTGCCCTGTCTCAGATCTGGTCTTCTTGGCAAACAATGTGAAGTTGTTAGAAGCCAGGAGTGAGCCACTATCTGCTTTCTCAGGAAGAGCCCCTCTTCCGAGCTTTCCTGGCATTTGGCCATCCTCACATCAGTAGGTATCAAGAAAGACTGACTCTGTCCTTTGTAAATCCAAAAAAGTGAGACCACTGGGACTAGGACTGGGACTGGCTCTGGGTGCCTGGCTTTCTGTATACCAAGTTCAGAGAGTTCCATCACCAAGGAAGTGAGATGAGATCACTTCCTTCAGGAACTGAATGAGATCACTGCCTTGGCAACCACTTTGTCATAACAATTGCTCCCAACGGTCCCATGAGATGAGGGCTGCCCCTACTTCCTGTGACACTTTCACAAGTTAAAATGGTATATCACCCGTAGGCAAAAGGGAACAGCTCTCCACACAGGCCGGGTTTGGTCCATCTTCTCTACATTAAGAAGAGATAGGCTCATTCTGATGCAACCCTTAATCCTGACCAGGTTGTTTGCCATGGAAGATGATTTCTGCTCTCTCAGGTCTTACATAGCTGCCTACATCTTCTCCAGAGATCATTTCTGCATGGAGCTTTGAGGTTCTCAACAGATGGAAGATCCACTGCATTCCTGTATTGTAAGACCAACACTGTCCCTGCTCTTCTGTAAACATAGATGTGAATTGGAGTCATGAGAAAACCCACGAACCTATGGGATAGCCTCTGCAGGGCTTTAAAGAATTCACTTGACCTAAATGATCCCTATTCTCACTTAATGGAGGTCAGGAACCTTACAGAGGAAGGCTAGAGACTCTATCCACCATGACAGTTCTTTTGTCCATTTTGGTTTTGGATGCACACATGGGATTTTTCTTTAGACCCATCATCTGCTGTGAATCTAAGCCACAGCCTCACATAGAGCCAAGAGGCTGATTCAGACACATCCATTTCCAAAGCAATTAACCGAAGAGGCACAGGTAATGACCATTCAATTCCATTTGAAAACTATTTTCTGCAGGCTTCACAAAGTGTGGCCTGAGGCAAAGACCTTCCTGACATTCAGGGCAACAGAATAGGTAAGCAAAAGGCCCAAAGCAGGGTTTCTCCACTGAGACTTTCTTGGGCATACTGATATCTGAGTTTTCTGAGATACTCACCATTCCCATCAGCTATCCAGTACATGGCCATGTCACAGAGATGGAGGTGGTACATATCTTGGACACAAAATCATGAGCGTATTCTGGAGAGTGTCCAGAATTCAGGAAGAAAACAGGAATTTAGAAAGATAGCAGGAATTGCCCATCCATATGGCAAGCTGCAGTCCATTCATAAATTGCACAGGATGAATGCTTTGAAGCTTTCTCGTAGACAGGACACATCCATTGATGCATTCTCTTTTCTACTGTCTACAATCACGGACACAGTATGATATATAGACACAGAAACACTCACGTTGTCAAAGGACTTACTAGAAAGAGTTCACTCCAAAACAAACAAACCAGCTTTCCTAACTATTCTCAGAACATGAGACAAAACCACAAACTCACACTCACACCCAAAATGGTACCTCTTTCCCCAAAGTAGGTCTGTGTCTATCCGGAGTGTCCTCTGACTTGTGGGCCATACTATGTTCCCCCAAAGTGGCGTGTCCTGTCTTCAATCTGGTCTCTTTAGCCAACTCTGTGAAGTTGTCAGGAGCCCGTGGTGAGAAACTACCTGCTTTCTCTGGAAAGGCCAGTCTTCATAGTTTCCAGGCATTTGGCTGTCCTCACATCAGTAGGTACCAAGAAAGAGTGACTCTGTCTTGTTAAATCCAAACAAGTGAGCCCACTGGGACATGGAGTGGGTTTGACTCTGTGTGCCTGGTTTCCTGGATCAAAAGATCACAGACTTTCATCACCAATAATGTAAGGTGAGGTCGCTTCCTTCAAGAACTGAATGAAGTCACTGCCTTGGAAACCACTTTGTTTTAGCAGTTGCTTCCAAGGTTCTCAAAAGATGGAGTCTGCCTCTACTTGCTGTGACTCATTCATAAGTTAGAATGGTATATCAACCATAGGCACAGGGGAACAGCTCTCCACACAGCCATGGTTTGGTCCATCTTCTCTACATTAGGAAGAGAGAGGCTAATTCAGACACATCCCTTCAACCTGACCAGGTTGTTTGCCATGGAAGATGACTTTTGCTCTCTCAGATCGTTCATACCTGCCTACACCTTCTCCAGGGATTATTTCTGCAGGGACTTTTGAGGTTCTCAGCTGGTGGATGATACCCTACCTTCCTGGATTTTAAGACCAAATCTGTCCCTGCTCTTCTGTAAAGTGAGATTGAGGGAACAGTGTATGGTTAGTGTTAATAGCATGTTCGATTTGGGTTAGGAGTCATTCTGCTGGATGAATTATGGTAGTGGGAACCTGTGATATTTATAAGAATATAAATGTGAAATATATGTATGAGAACAGAGATCTAGGAAAGATTTGAATCCCAGAAAGGCATTGGGCCCTTGATTGGTATACTTAGATTGAATCATGTTCTGCACCGAGGTCTCAGATAAATCGATATACAATGGCATAGGACCCTATACCTCGGATGATTGAAAGTAGAAGAGAACATCCAGTCAAAAAGGGATAGTCTGTAGGATTAGGAAGATAGTAAGTAGGTTTAGGAAGAAGAGTGAGTCTCGGAGTTAAACCAAAAGTTTTTTAGCAATTGGTTTTCAGTTAGAGGGTGAATGTAAATGTCAGCACATGTGAAGAGACAGTCACATGATGAACTGGGAAAAATATGTAGGAAAGCAGATATCAATAGGGGCATTAGGAAATCAGGAAACGTATAAAGTGAGTGATAGGATTAGATATTTTCAACAGGCTTGAGGTTAAATATATAATCTTAGGAAGAAACAAATATGTAGTAACCAATAGGATTGACATTTGAGAGCAGTAGGCACCCTGGACATAGATGCTTTTAGTTATCCATGGTCACTTCCCATTTAGGCTTTGGTACAATCATATGTGTGACCTTTGCATTTTGTGTACAGAATACTACTGTGGTAAAATGTATATGTAGATCAGGTGACATGAGTATTTCTTGCACCATAAAGGGGAGTAATATTCTGGAAATTTATAAATTAGTACTGGGGATACAAATAGGTGTACCTTGTGTTGATGATTATTGAGATGATGCATGAATAGACCATATTGTGAATAAAGTATGTAACTGGATCCAACATTAAATAATGGTTTGAGTTTGCATCTGAAAATATATTGGAAATCTTATATTGATATATATACCATCATTCCAACGAGTTATATATGCAATGGTATTATTAGGGTTACGGTTTATCGTGAAGAGTGAGTTTTACTTCAAAAATGATTATGGAATCGAAAATAATGTGTTTAGAAAGAAGTCTAGTGAAAAGACCAGTAAAGAAACATGGAGGAATACATGTGTTCTGAAGTAGTAAGTAATTGAAAGTGAACCAAATGCCAAAAAATTTGTGAAGTTGTGGATGAAAAAATACATCCTATGATGTCCATAAACTGAAGAAATAGTAATGTACCAGTGTTGAGTAAAAATGAACTTCAAATTACACATCATGTCCCATAGCAATCTACTTGCATTAATGTTAAACTGGGTCAGTTACTGTAGAAATATTAGGATTTTTAAGCACCATCCACTGAACTTAGTTTTCAGTAGTAGGAAACCAAAATATATTTCAGGTGTATGAATATTACTGAGAATAATCTTGTGAAAATTTGAATTTAAATGAACATAAATGAATATGAATGAATTTAGGGAGTGTATAATAAGAAACATATTTTTCATATTTTTTTAAAATCTGGAGAATATACACACACACACACACACACGCACACACACACACACACACACACGCACACACACACACACATTAATATTTAGCAATATATATGCCAATCGATATTCATCATGAAATATAATTCATTCACAAATCCAAAAATATTCATTTTACTGAACATGGATTTATGTATAGTGTTTTTCACTAGGAAGCTCACCCATAGGTGGAATTTTCAGTTCCATCATTATTTAGGGAAAGTCATCTCTTCTCACAATTTTTATATTCCAAAGCCAGTGATCTTTCAAAAATGTACGTGTGATACCAGGTAGGATATTGTATATGTATAAAAAAATTACATGTGCTGAATAGGATACAGAGAAAGGGAGACAGGAGTTTACATATGTGATAACTTTAAAAAATCATGGAGAAATATTAAAATGAAAAGTTTACTAAATTTAAAACACATACTCTTGATAAAGCAGAAGACAAATACAAATATACACCATGCTTCCTATGAAAGGACTGTACTTCTATTCAGTTAGGTTTTTTTTTTTCTCCATGATATTAGGATTAGTAGTCAGAGTCTAGTAGGGTATGGGTTAGTGTCAGCGATTCAGTATTTCAAATGGAAAATAGGAAAATGAATCTAATGTGTATGCAAACATGTGATACACAAAAATCTTCCCTCTCTTATCCAGAACAATGCCTTGACATAACCATCGGTAAAAGTAAGACACAATTAGAGGAGAGGAGTTAGAAAACCTGTGAATACATATGTGGAATAAAAAATGCTCAGGAGTTCACAACACTGGAGGTGGTAAAAGAGTTTAGAAAAGTATGGGAGAGGGTAAACACTCCAGAAACATGGAGCTGTGCTGACCTAAAGACTTATTGAGAAACTTCCTCTGAGGTTAGGCACAAGAAATATATGTATGGCAATATGTAAATCAATGGTTCTGCAACTGATGTGATTCTGCAATCTGTATATGGAGTAAAAATGGGAGCTCATATCCCACTTGAATCAAAGTGTGAAATATGATATATCAAGAAGTATGTAATGTTTTGAAAAACCTACAATGAAAATTAATTAAAAAAAGAAAAAGAAATATATGTAATTGTCAGGAGATTTAGCTTCGTTTATAGTGACACCAAAAATCTGGGTCTGCATCTATGTGACCTGGAAGACATGGTTCTTTATTTTGTAATGAACATGAGGCAGCAGGTCTGAATTCTCCCTTTGTAGGTAAACTGTTGCCACTGGGAGCTAAGTGTCTTCCCGTGTGGTCTGTGAAGCCATTTGGTCATCCTCCACTTTTCAGGGTGTTTCTTACTGCTGCACTGGGAATTTGGTATTTGCTTCACGAAATACAATATGTTCAACTGGGACACAATGCTGGAGGGAGTTCTGTCATGTGTGGTTGGTCAGGGTCGGAAAGAGAATGTACGAACCAGGCTTCTATCCCACATAGCTTTCCCCTTGACTATAGCAACCTGATTCTGAACATTGCCCTGATACCTCTACATATAACAAGATGCCTTTACATATAAAGGTCTGCTGCCTGCACCATGTCAGTCGCAAGTTTTGGAAGCCAATGGAAGATCCAGGTGGTCCTACCAAAAATATTTATTTACACACCTACAGTCCACTGCTCTACACCCACTACCCAGCAGGCTCCAACTTACTGGCATTTCTGTTCTACACGATTTTCACGAAACTCAGTCAATCAAGGCACTGTTTGTTATACTCATGATCAGCAACAGGATATCTAAAGGTTATCCAGTGCCACCTGGTCATGGGGATTTCAAAAATTTCATGGTATTAATCTAGTCATTTTTCAAGGATGAAGTTGGAGGCACTGTGGGTTTTATTTAATTCAGGAACCATTAAATGGTGAGGAAGCTCATTTCAATGAAAGCTCTGGAGAACACTCACAGGCAAGCCTTCCCAAAGAGTGGCCAAAAGGACACATGAATCCAGGCCCATTGAGGTATACAATGTGAGGTCCATGTGTGTTTGGACTCTCAACTATGGCTACCAAGTCTTTAAGAATTAAATCATGTGATATCCGGGCTCAGAATCCCTGAGCTCTGTGGAAAGCCATCCTGGGCCTAGATCTCAGTTTCCAAAAGCGATTCTCATGCGTGGTCTCCTAAAATCCCAACACTATTCATGGCAATACTTCTCTGAGGTCAGTTGCAGAACTCAGTCTCTAAGGGGAACCACACCAGAGTTCAAGCCCTGGTGGACCCAGTCATCTCTTCCAACTACCACACAAATTACCACAATTAAAACAAGAACCCTCCCATATGGCCCTCATCTTCTTTCATATAGACACTCATCATAATCTGGCTGGAGGTTTCCATGAGGGGCGCAGACCAAGACAGAGTCCCAAATAAGCTCCTTTGCCCCTCATTTGCCTAAAGTCAAGGTGGCCTGGACACCCATCCTGTGAACCAAAAGTGATCAAATAGGCCTGCCATTAATACCGCTCCAATTTGAGGACTACTGTCTGTGGGGTTTAGATTCTTTATGTGAATTTTAGTCATGAGAAAACCCAAGCACAATGGGCTAGCCTCTGCAGGTTTTTTAGAACTCTTTTGACCCAAAGGATCCCATTCTCACTTGATGGAGGTCAGGAACCTTACAGAGGAAGTCGAGAGACTTCATCCCAATAATTGTTCTTTTGGCGAATTTTCTTTTGGATGCACACATGGTAACTTTCTTTAGATCCATCAGGTGCTGAGAATCTAAGCCACAGCCACACACAGGGCCAAGGGCCTGATTCAGACACATCCCTTTCCAAAGCAATTAAGGAAAGTGCCACAAGTATGCCCATTCATTTCCATTTGAAAACTGTTTTCTTCAGGCTTCACAAAGGGGTGGCCTGAGGCAAAGACCTTCCTGACATTCAGGGTAACAGAACAATAGGTAAGCAAAAGGCCAAAAGCAGGATTTCTCCTCTGAGACTTTCCTGGTCACACTGATATCTGAGTTTTCTGAGATGCTCGCCATCACCTACAGCTATCCAGTACATGGCCATGTCACAGAGCTTGGAGGTGGTACATATCTTGGACACAAAACCATGGGCCTATTCTTGAGATTGGCCGGAATTCAGGACGAAAATAGAAACTTAGGAAGGTAGCAGGTGTTGCTCATCGATAAGGCAAGCTACAGTCCATTCATAAACGGGGCAATATGAATGCTGAGAAGCTTTCTACTAGACACGACACATCCATTGATGAATTCTCTTTTCTAATGTCTACAACCACGGAAACAGTGGAATACACAGACATAGAAACACTCGCCCTGTGAAAAGACTTACTAGAAACAGTCCACTTCAAATGAAACAAACCGACTGTCCTACCTATTCTCAGAAAATGAGACAAAACCACAAACCCACAACCACACCCACAAAGGCACCTCCTTCCCCTAAGTAGGTCTGTGACTATCCAGAGTGTCCTCTGACTTGTGGGCCATAATATGTTCCCCCAAAATGGCCTTTCCTGTCTCAGATCTTGTCTCCTTGGCCAACTCTGTGAACTTCTTAGGAGCCAACGGTGAGCAACTACCTGCTTTCTCATGAAAAACCCTGCATCCGAGCTTTCCTGGCATTTGGCCTTCCTCACATCTGTAGGTACCAAAAAATACTGACCCTGTCCTTTGTAAATCCAAACAAGTGAGACCACTGGGACTGGGACTGGGATTGGCTCTGTGTGCCTGGCTTCATGGATCCCACGTTCAGAGAGTTCCATCACCAAGAAAGTGAGGTGAGGTCACTTCCTTCCTGAACTGAATGAGGGCACTGTCTTGGCAGCCACTTTTTCCTAACTGTTGCTTCCAAGGGTCCCAAGAGATTGAGGCTGCCCCTACTTCCTGTGATATTTTCACAAGTTAGAATGGTATATCAACCAAAGTCACCCAGGAATAGATCTCCACACAGGCCTGGTTTGGTCCATGATCTCTACATTAAAAAAAATCTGATTCAGACACAACCTTTTATCCTGACAGGGTTGTTTGCCATGGAAGATGACTTTTGGTCTCTCAGGTCCTTTATTGCTTCCTACATCTTCTCCAGGGATCATTTCTGCATGGACCTTTGAGGTTTTCAGCAGGTGGAAGTTTTTCTACATTTCTATATTGTAATATCAACTCCTTCCCTGCTCTTCTGTAAAGTTAGATTGAGGGAACAGTGTCCGGTTATGGTTAAAAACATGCTCGATTTGGGTTAGAAATCATTTTGCTGGATGAATGATCGTATTGAGAACTTGCTATGTGTAGAAGAATATATAGGTGAAATATATGAATGAAAAAAGAAATCTAAGTCTGATTTGAAGCCCAGAAGGGCATTGGGCCCTTGATAGGGATACGTGGTGTTGAATTACGTTCTGCAGAGTTGTCTCAGATAAATTGATATACAATGGCATAGCACCTTGTACGTTGCATGAATTAATGTAGAAGGAACATCAAGTCAAAAAGGCATAGTCGGTAGTGAAAGGTTAATAAAATTAATAAAATAGGTACTTGTCACTTCCTGTTTTTCTGTATGCTTAACAAAACACTTTTGAAATCTTGAGAAATGTTTGCTAATCTTGTTCTAGAATGTACTGTTCCCAACAGCCGAACTGCAGAATGTACTCCCTCACTCGGTGTCATGCAAACCGCCAACTCGCCCTTACCCATCACTAAACTTCCCTCTCTTCCCTCTCCAAGGAAAGTATATAAGCTCTGCTTAAGCTGTTCTCAGAGGTCTCTGCTCTATTTAATTTAGCTCTGAGCTCCAGCATGCTGGACCACAAATAAACCCTTTGCTGTTGCATGAGACAGTCTCTTGGTAGTATCTTCCTCTGACACTCGCCTGACCTTTACATATTGAGGTTCCACCGAGTTCCAGCAGTGGCAGACAAGAGACCCCAACGGGCTCCTCTCGGAGCAAGTAAGGCGCCTCTTTCTGGTTTCAGGTTTCTTGTTAGGGCTTGGCAAAATTGCTGGCGATGAAGAGCCTGGGCTCTCTCCGACGGTGGCTGAGAGACGTGTCACAGAGACAAAGGGCACCTCTCTGGAGGACCCCGCAGAGAACTCGGGAAATCAAGGAACAATAGTCTTCTCGACTCAGTGATATTTTTTTTTAGATTCGTTATTGCCATACCATTGGGTTTTGCCGGCTACTCATTCCTGGTCTCAGTGTTGGACGTTCATTGCCTGTCTTTATGGTCTTGTCTTATCTGTGTCGTGTGTCCTTGCTTTTACTGTTTGTGGAACTTTCATTATGGAACAGAGCACGTCAATGCCTCTGTCCCTGACCCTTGATCACTGGACCAAAGTCCGCTTAAGGACTCAGAATCTTTCTTTTTTTAGTAAAACGCTGGACCTGGCAGAATCTCTGTGCCTCAGAATGGCCCATCTTTGGAGTCGTATGGCCCCTAGAAGGATCTTTCTACTTCCCACTAATTTAAAAAGTCAGAGGTATTGTCTTTCAGCCAGCGCCACATAGCCATCCGGATCAACAGCCATATATCTTAACTTGGCAGGACCTCTGCAAATCTCCTCCTCCATGGGTGAAGCCTTTCCTTGCCCCTACCTCTGCTCCTACTCCTTCCCCCATGATCTCTCAAACCCTCTCAACCTCCTCCTCCTCCACCCTCTGTTCTCCCTGAGTCACAGATTTGACTCTACTGGACTCTTCTCCCCCTCCTTATCACCCTGCCCTCGTCCCCTAACACACAACACACTCTAAGTGATTCCGCTGCTGCTGACTAAGCCTCTCTACCATTGGAGGAAGCTAAGCCGGTAATAGGATCTGACAATGGACCGATGTTCATGAACCAGGTAAGTCAGGGGTTAGCCAGGAACCTGGGGATTAATTGGAAGTTAAATTGTGCTTATAGACCACAGAGTTCAAGACAAGTAGAAAGAATGAATACAACCATTAAAGAGACCTTAACGAAATTAAGCTTAGAGACCAGCATAAGATTGGACTATGCTCCTGCCTTATGCAATGTTTCATGCAAGAAAAAATCCCTTTGTTTCTTTGAGTAACCTTACCACGTGTGAAATTCTTTATGGTGGCCCTCCTCCAGTAGGGGACCTAAGCCCAACTGTAAGACCTAAAATCCTTTCCACACCCCCTTGCTTGACAGACTTAAAGATCTTGAAAGAACTCAGTAATACCTGTGAAAACAGCTGGCCACTGCCTACCCAACTGGGAACCAGGGGATTCCACATCCATATCAAGTAAGAGATTTCATCTATGTAAGATGATATCAGGTGTCATCCCTGGTACCCCGCAGAAAAGGACCATACCAGGTGCTATTATAACACCTACAGTGGTAAACGTAAACAGAATCACTTCCTGGATCCATGCCTCTCATCTCAAGCCTGCTCCCTGTACAGAATCTTTCTGGAAACTGAAAAAGACTGGTAACAGTTTCAAATTGTGTATTCGCAATGTGAATAAGGTTATATACTCTCCACTTGGCTACAAGTAGTGCTAACCCTCATCAGCCCATTAAGCAGTGATGGCTGATCACAAATCCTACTGGAAAAGAAGTATGGTCTATCTCGCATACAGCCCCCTTAGGGACCTGGTGGCCATCTCTCCACCCAGACATTTGTTAGCTGGCTATAGGTATTTCCTATTGTGATATCCCTGATGAAGAGGATGCCACTAAAATACCATTAAATCCCTTCTGTACCATAGATAATGGAAACAAACATTATGGATGTAGGGACACGCAAGCCAGATGCAGGTTGGCTAGTCTAGATTACTAAGTTTGCCTGGCAGACTATCAAAGCCACAAAGAGTAATGGCTGTGTGGGGGAAAAGTCATCTTTTTCTGTATGTCATGGGAATGTGTGCATACAGGGGCTGCCTGATGGAACCCCAATTCTTCATCAAATTCAGTACACAGCATTGGCCACATTACCAATTAGACAACCAAAAACTATGGCACCCAGAGGGGTCTCTAGATCCTCAAATTTTGCGTGACCTTTTTAACTTCTGCAAGTGCTCAAAAGAGTGAAAGGAAATTCCCCTATGTGGAAGCCTTTTCCCTCCCTCACTCACATCCTGAACTATGCTTCTCCAATAGATCATTATCTTCAGCCTTCTGCTCCAGACCCTCTGATGTCACTCCCATCTCAGCAACTTGATTTCTCCCCTCCAATAACTAGATCAGAAACCCAAAGCTCCACCAGTTCTCAGACCATCGCCCCCTTGCTGAGGTAGCAGGTACATAGGTACCACTCCACCGACTCATTCCTCTCATCTCCTGTCAGTGCCCTCACCGGGTCCCACCAGGTCCTCTTACCAGCTAACCCAATGCTCAAACGAGCTGAGGAGAGCCCTGAGACACTTATCCAAGATGTAATATAATTGGCCTTTAAAGTTGCTTTGTCATCACTGAAAACAGGTTACTAAAATATAAAGTCCCTCACAGGATTTTGGGATCCTCACTCCCGTCTTTCACTCTGCTCTACCTGATCTACTGCTCAAGTTTGCTGCTAGGAAATTCCCAATACCCTTTCGCATTATTCTTTTACATCTCTCTTTTCCCACATTCTCAGATCCTCGGAGGTGCTCTCAGCCCCACCTTCCCCGTCTTTCCCCCTCTGTACCAGGCCCACAGAAAAGTCTTAAATGACCTTCTTCAGAAGTCTTCACCATGGCTGAGTTTTGAACTTTCAGCAAAACAGTCCCAATAAAGACTTTAATGTAGATAAACTTTCTCTTTCGTATTGCCCTGTTCTACTTGGCCACTGGCTAAAAATCTCAGTACTTCTAAGCTAGACAACCCCTAACTAGTTTTTCACAAAATATGTGAACAAGTCCTCTGGCCTTCAGCTGGGGCTTCACAGAGATGGCTACATTTCTAAGATAAAGAAATTACCAACCGGGCTCCATGGTAACAGCTGGCAGGGGGAAAATAAGAAAGAGAAGAAAAAGCTCTCCTCCTCCCAGGTGTCCTTGAAAAGTTAACTTGCCCAGAACAGAAGGAAAAACAGAAACAAATACTGCTTTTTCAAACTTCTGAAGACTGTGAACTTCTGAGCCCCATCCCTTATATGTTGGGTACAAAATTCTGAAACTACCTAAACTTGAGTTTCAGGGGATTAATTGATTACAATAGAAGCAATGCCCTCTGAATCCGGTTGCAACCAAATAGGACTGTTTTCCTCTCTTGAGTGCTATCTTAGGTGCCTTGCTTTGTCAGTGCCTACAACAGCATAATTCTATATACTTAAACATCGTTTATGTTTTCATGAAATGATCAAGATATGTGATAAATTGTGTAATGGTGCAGATGTTTCCCATAGTGCTCTATCATGACGCAGGTTCATTTGAAGATCAAATAGGGGGGGCATACAACCGGTTCCACTGGGAACATATATCCCTCACTTTAGCCATCCTATTAGGAATAGGAGTTGCTGCATGGGTGGGCAGAGGAACCAGTGGCATTGTCCATGGGACACAAAAGATGACCCAATTAGAAGCAGCAATAGAGCAAAAGTAAGATATTAGAAACCTCCTTCAGGGCTTTGCATGAAACTTTAACCTCTCTCTCTGAAGTTGTTTTACAGAACAGTTGAGGGTTGGACCTCCTCTTCATTAGAGAAGGGGGCCTTTGTGCTGCATTGAGGGAAGAATGTTGTTTTTATGCTGACTATACTGGAGTTGTAATAAAATCTATGAGTAAATTTAAAAGACACCTTGAAGAGCATCAACAAGTGAGAGAGGCCCAAAAAGGGTGGCTTGAGTCTTGGTTCACACAGTCCCCCTGGTTAACTACGTTTTTATCAACCCTGGCCAGTCCAATAATAATCCTCATATTATTGCTAACTATAAAACCATGTTTGCTCAACCGTGTAATGTCTTTTCTCCAGGCTCAAATTGGACGAGTTAAACTTATGGTAATACCCCACTAGCAGACATTGAATGTGACACCCTCCAATGATCATTTTTATGATTAAAATTAGCCAGAAGAAGAAGTGGGGAATGAAATATTAATAAAATAGGTACTTGTCACATCTTGTTTTTCTGTATGCTTAACAGAACACTGTTGAAATCTTGAGAAATGTTTGCAAATCTTGTTCCCAGAATGTTCTATCCCCAGCTGCCAAATTGCAGAATGTACTCCCTCTCCCAGTTGCATGCAAACCGCCCACTCGCCCTGACCCATCAATACAATTCCCTCCCTTCCCTCTCCAGGGAAAGTATATAAGCTCTACTTCAGCTATTCTCAGGGCTATCTGCTCTATTCATGTGAGCTCTGAATCCCAGCATGCTGGACACCCAATAAACCCTTTGATGTTGCATGAGATAGTCTGTTGGTAGTCTCCTCCTCTGAAGCTCGCACCACATTTACTTGGATGATTAAATGTAGAAGAGAACATCCAGTCAAAAAGGGATAGTCTGTAGCATTAGGAAGATAGTCAATAAGTTTAGGAAGAAGGGTGAGTATAAGATTTGGAACAAAAGTTTCTTAGCAATAGGATTTCGATTAGAGAGTGAATGTAAATGTCAGCACAGGTGAAGAGTCAGTCACAATGATGAACTGGGGAAAATATGTAGGAAAGCATATATCAATATAGACATTACAAAATCAGGCAGAGTATAAAGTGAGTGATAGGATTAGACATTTTGAACAGGGTTGAGTTTAAATATATAATCTTAGGAAGAAACAAATATGTAGTCACAAATAGGATTGACATTTGAGAGCATTGGGCAAATTTCAGGTGGATGAATATTTCTGAGAATAATTTTGTGAATAGTTGATTATAAATCCACATACATGAACATGAATGAATTTTGGGAGTGAATATAAGACACATATATTTCATATTTTGAAAAATCTGGAGAGTGTATGTATATATATATATATATATATATATATATATATATATATACACACACATATTAATACATATACATAAAACACACACACAGACAAAAAAGTAGCAATATATATGTCAATCAAAATTCATTATAAAATATATACCATCCACAGATCTAAAAATATTCATTTTACTGAACATGGATTTATGTATAATGCTGTTCAACTAGCAAGCTCACCCATAGGTTGAATATTCAGTTCCAACAGGGTTTAGTAGGAGTGATCCCTTCTAACAATTTGTATCTGCCAAGTCAGCCACCTCACAAGAATGTACGTGTGGTACCAGATAGGAATCTATATGTGCATATAAGAATACAGAGAAAGGGAGACAGGAATTCACATATTTGTTAACCTTAAAAATACAAGGACAACTATTTCAACAAACAATTGACTAGTTTTATAACTCCAACTCTGTATCATGCAAAAGGCAAGTCCATCTATACACCATGCCTACTCTGAACTGCTTGTATTTCTATTCTTTATGGGTTATTTTTCTCCATCATATTAGGATTAGTAGTCAGAGTCTTGTAGGGTATGGGTTAGAGTCAGGTATTCAGTATTTTGAATTGAAAATAGGACACTGAATCCAATGTGTATGCAAATATATGCTACGGAAAAATCTTCCCACTCTCCTCCAGAACAATGCCTTGACATTACCTTCGCCCCAAGTAAGACACAATTACAGGAGAAGAGTTAGAAAATCTGTGAATACATATCTAGAATGGAAAATGCTCCAGATTTCACATCTTTGGAGGTGGTAGAGGAGTTTCCAAAAGTAAGAGACAGGGTAAACACTCCACAAACATGGAGCTCTGCTGGCCAAAAGACTTTTTGAGAATCTGCCTCTGAGGTTGGGCACTTGAAATATATGTTGTTGTCAGGAGCTTTAGCTTTATTTGTAGTGAAACCATCAAAGCTGGATCTGCATCTATGTGACCTGGAGGAAATGGTTACTTATTTTCAAATAAAAATGAGGCAGCAGTGATGAATTCTCTTTTTGTAGGTAAACTGTGGTCACTGAGGGCTAAGGGTCTTCCCGTGTGGACTGTGAAACCAATGGTCATCCTCCAATTTTCGTGGTGTTTCTTGCTGCTGCACTGGGAGTTTGGTATTTGCTTCATGAAATACAACGAGTTCAAATGGGACACAGTGCTGAAGGTAGTTCTGTCAGGTGTGGTTGGCAGGGTCTCCAGGAGAATGCACCAACCAGGGTTCTATCTCAAGTAGCTTGCCCCCTTGACAATAGCAACATGATACTGAACATTGCCCTGAAACCTCTTCATATAAAATTATGCATTTACATATATGGGTGTGATGGTTGCACCATGTCAGTCACAGCCAATTGGAAGCCAATGGAAGATCCACATGGCCCCACCACAGATGTTTTATCACACATTTGCATAACACAGCTCTAGGCCCACTACTTACCAGGCCCCAACTTACTGGCATCTCTGTTCTACACCATTTTCATGAAACCCAGTCAATCAAGGCCCTGTCTGTTATACTCATGATCATCAACAGGACATCAAAGGTCATCCAGTGCCAGCTGGTCATCGGAATTTCTAAAATTTCATGGTAATTATCTAGCATTTTTTCACAGATGCATTTGGAGGCAATGTTGGTTTCAATTCATTCAGGAACCATTAAATGGTGAGGAAGCTAATTTCAGGGAAATCTCTGGAGCACTCTCACAGGCAAGTCTACCCAAAGAGTGGCCAAAAAGTCACATGAAGCCAGGCCCATTGAGGTCTACAAAGCGAGGTCCAAGTGTGTTTTGAATCTCAATTATGCCTGCCAAGTCTTTCAGAATAAAATCATGTAATATCCTGGCTGTGATTCCCAGTGTTCTGTGGAAAGCCACTCTGGGCCTTGATCCCAGGTTCCAATGGCAACTCTCATTCCTGGCCTCCTAAAATCCCAACACAATTCATGTCAATACTTCTCTGAGGTCAGTTCCAGAACTCAGTCTCTAAGGGGAATCACAGCAGAATTCATGCCCAGGTGGACCCAGTCATCTCTTCCAACTGCCACACAAATGACCACAATTATAACCAAAACACGCCTACATGGCCCTCATCTTCTACCATAAAGATACTCATCATAACATCTGGATGGAGGTTTTCATGAGAGGCACATCCCAAGACAGTGTCCAAAATAAGCTCCCTTGCCCCTCATTTGCCGAATGTCAGGGTGGCTTGGACACCCTTCCTGTGAACAAGGAGTGATCAAATAGGCCTGCCCTTAATACTGCTTCGCTTCTCCAATTTGAGGCTCTCTGACTGTGGGGTCTAGATTCTTTTTGTGAATTGGAGTCATGAGAAAAGCCAAGCACCTCTGCAGAGATTTGAAGAACTCATTTCACCAAAAGGATCCCTATTCTGACATGATGGATTTCAGAAACCTAACAAAGGATGGCAATATAATTCATGCACATTGATTGAACGTTTTTCCATTTTGGTTTAGATGCACATATGGGATCTTTCTTTACATCCATCAGGTGCTGAGAATCTAAGTCACAGCCTAAAACAGGGCAAAGGGCCTGAATCAGACACATCCTTTTCCAATGAAATTAAGCAAAGAGCCAGAGGTGATGCACATTCATTTCCATTTGAAAACTGTTTTCTTCAGGCTTAAGAAAGGGGTTGCATGAGACAAAGACCTTTCTGATATTCAGGGCAACAGAACAATAGGTAAGCAAAAGGCCCAAAGCAGGGTATCTCCACTGAGACTTTCCTGATCACACTGATATCTGAGTTTTCTGAGATGCGGGCCATTCCATTCAGGTATCCAGTACATGGCCATGTCAAAGACCTTGGATTTGGTACATATCTTGGACACATAACCATGAGCCTATTCTAGAGAGTGACCAGAATTCAGGAAGAAAACAGGGACTTAGGAAGGTATTAGGTGTTGCCCGTGCATAAGGCAAGCCACACTTTATTAATAAATTGGGCAGGATGAATGCTGGGAAGCTTTATACTAGACATGACACATCCATTGCTGCATTCTCTTTTCTCATGTCTACTACCACAGGCACAGTGGGATACACAGACATGGAAACACTCACCTCGTCAAACGACCTACCAGAAACAGTTCACTCCAAAACAAACAAACCGCCATTCCTACCCATTTTCAGAACATGAGACAAACCACAAACCCACACCCACTCCCAAAAAGGCACCTCCTTCCCCAAGTAGGTGTGTGACTAACCAGAGTGTCCTCTGACTGGTGGCCATACTCTGTTCTTCCGAAATGGCCTGTCCTCTCTCAGATCTGTTTTCCTTGGCGAACTCTGTAAAGTTGTAAGGAAAAAATGGAGAGCTACTACCTGCTTTCTCAGGAAAGTTCCCTCTTCAGAGCTCTCCAGGCATTTGGTAATCCTCACTTCAGTAGGTACCAAGAATGACTGACTCTATCCTTGTTAAATCCAAACAAGTGAGCCCACTGGGACTGGGACTGAAACTAGCTCTGGGTGCCTGGCTCCTTGGATACAAAGTTCAGAGAGTTCCATCACCAAGGAAATGAGGTATGTCACATTCTTTGGAACGGATTGAGGTCACTGCGTTGGCAAATGTATATCTCATGATGTACAAAAACTGAAGAAATAATAATGTACCAGTGTCGAATACAAATGAATGACAAATTACATATCATGTCCCATAGGATTCTACTTGCATTGATGTTAGACTGGGTCAGTTACTGTAGAATAATTAGGATTTGTATGCACCATTCACTGAAGTTAGTTTTCAGTACTAGGAAACAAATATGTATTTCAGGTGGATGAATATTTCTGATTATATTCTTGTGAAAAGTGGATTATAAATCCACATACATGAACATGAATGAATTTAGAGAGTGTATATTAGACACATATATTTCATATTTTGAAAAATTTGGAGAGTATATCTATATCTATATCTACATCTATATACACACACACACACACACACAACACTCACAGACATTAAAAAGTACCATTATAAATGCCAATCGAAATTCATCAGTAAATATATATCATCCACAAATGCAAAAATATTTATTTTACTGAACATGAGTTAATGTATAATGTTGTTCTACTAGGACGCTCTCCTATAGGTTGAATTTTCATTTCCAACAGCATTTAGGAGGAGTGAACTCTTCTCACAATTTGTATCTGCCAAGACAGCCACCTCACAAAAATGTACGTGTGATACCTGGTAGGATTCTATATATGCATATAAATATACATGTGTGAATAGGCTACAGAAAAGGGAAACAAGAATTCACATATTTGTTAAGTTTAAAAACACATGGAGAATATTTCAATTAAAATTTGACTAGATTTATAACTCCTACCTTATATAATACATATGTCAAGTCCAACTATACAACATGTCTCCTCTGAAGTGCTTGTATTTCCATTGTGTTGGGTTAATTTTCTCCATTATATTAGGATGAATAGTCTGAGTCTACTAGGTATGGGTTAGTGTCAGGGATTCAGTATTTCGAATGGAAATTGGAAAATGAATCCAATGTGTATGTAAATATATGCTGCACAAATATCCTCCCGCTCTCATCCAGAACAATGCCTTGACATTACCTTCACCACAAGTAAGACACAATTAGAGGAGAAGAGTTACAAAATCAGTGAATACATATCTGGAATGGAAAATGCTCAGGAGTTCACAACCTTGGAGGTGGTAGAGGAGTTTCCAAAACTAAGGGACAGGGTAAACACTCCACAAACATGGAGCTCTGCTGGCCTAAAAACTTTTTGAGAAACTGCCTCTGAGCTTCACACTTGAAATATATGTAGTTTTCAGGAGATTTGGCTTCCTCTGTAGTGAGACCATCAAAGCTGGGTCTGCATCTATGTGACCTGGAGGACATGGTTTCTTATTTTCCAATGAACAAGATGAAGCAGTGCTGAATCCTCTCTTTGTAGGTAAAACTGAGGCCACTGGGACTAAGTGTCTCCCCGTGTGGACTGTGAAGCCATTTGGTCCTTCTCCACTGTTTGTGGTGTTTTTGCTGCTGCAATGAGAGTTTGGTATTTTGTTTCACGAAATACTAGGAGCTAAACTGGGACACAGTGCTGGAGGGAGTTCTGTCACGTGTGGTGGGTCAGGGTCTGCAAGAGATGCACCAACTAGGCTCCTATCTCTCACAGCTTGCCACATTGCCCCCTTGTCCATATCAACATGATTCTTAATTTTCCTCTGAAAACTCTCCATATAACAAGGTGCCTTTACATATAAGGGTCTGCTGGCTGCACCATGTCAGTTACAAGCCATTTGGAATCCAATGGTAGATCCACATGGCCCTACCACGGATGTTTTATCAAACACCTCCCACCACTGCTCTAGACATACTACTCAGCAGGCTCCAACTTACTGGCATCTCTGTTCTACACCATTTTCATGAAACTCAGTAAATCAAGGCAGTGTCTGCTATACTCATGATGAGCAACAGGACATCCAATGTTTCTCCAGTGCCACCTGGTCATAGGAATTTCAGAAATTTCATGGTATTTATCTAGGCATTTTTCAATCATGAAGTTGGAGGCACTGTGGGTTTCAGTTCATTCAGCAAACATTAAATGTGAGGAAGCTCATTTCAATGAAATCTCTGGAGAACTCTCACAGGCATGGCTTCCCAAAGAGTGGACAAAAGGTCACATTTGGCCAGGCTCATTGAGGTCTACAATGTGAGGTCCATGTGTGTTTTGACTCTCAACTATGGCTGCCAATTCTTTAAGAATAAAATCATGTGATATCCTTGCTGAGATTCCCAGGCCTCTGTGGAAATCCACCCGGGGCCTAGGTCTCAGTTACAAGAGCGACTTTCATGCGTGGCCTCTTAAAATCCCAACAAAATTCATGGCAATGCTTCTCTGAGTTGAGTTCCAAAACCCAGTCTCTAAGGGGAATCACACCAGAGTTCAAGCCCACGTGGACCCAGTCATTTTTTCCAATGCCACACAAATGACCAAAATTAAAACCAAAACACTCCCACATGGCCCTCATCTTATTCCATATAGTCAATCATCTTAACCTCTGGCTGGAGGTTTCCATGAGGGGCGCAGCCCAAGACAGTGTCCAAAATCAGCTCCTTTGCCCTCATTTGCCTAAAGTCAGGGTAGCCTGGACACCGTTTCTGTGAACCAGGAGTGAACAAATAAGCCTGCCGTTAATACTTCTGTGTTTCTCCAATTTGAGGCCTACTGATTTTAGGTATCGATTCTTTAGGTGATTTAGAGTCATGCGAAAACACAAGCACCTCTGCAGGGCTTTGAAGAACTCATTTGACCCAAAGAATCCCTATTGTCATTTGATGGAGTGCAGGAACCTAACAGAGGAAGGCAAGAGACTTCATCCACAATGAATGAAATTTTTTGCCATTTTGGTTTTGGAAGCTCACATGGGATCATTCTTAAGATCCATCAGGTGCTGAGAATCTAAGTCACAGCCACACACAGGTCCAAGAGGCTGATAAAGACACATCCCTTTCCAAAGCAATTAAGCAAAGAGCCACAGGTGAGGCCCATTCATTTCCATTTGAAAACTGTTTTTCTCAGGCTTCACAAAGGGGTGGCTGAGGCAAAGACCTTCCTGACATTCAGTGCAACACAACAATAAGTAAGCAAAAGGCCCAAAGCAGGGTTTCTGCACTGAGACTTTCCTGGTCACACTGATATCTGAGTTTTCTGAGATGCTCGCCATTCTCTTCAGCTATCCAGTACATGGCCATGTCACAGAGCTTGGAGGTGGTACATATTTTGGACACAAATCCATGAGCCTATTCTGGAGAGTGGCCAGAATTCAGAAGAAAACCACAACTGAGAAAGATAGCAGGTGTTGCACATCGATAAGACAAGCTGCAGTCCATTCACATATTGGGCAGGATGAATTATGGGAAGATTTATACTAGACAGGACACATCCATTAATGCATTCTCTTTTCTAATGTCTACAACAACGGACACAGTGGGATACACAGAAACAGAAACACTCGCCATGTCAAATGACTTACTAGATACTGTCCACTCCAAACCAAACAAACCGCCTTTCCTATCTATTCTCAGAACATGAGACAAAACATCAAACCCACACCCACTCCCACAAAGGCACCTCCTTCCCCCAAGTAGGTCTGTGACTATCCGGAGTGTCCTCTGACTGGTGGGCCATACTCTGTTCCCCCGAAATGGCCTGTCTTCTCTCAGATCTTGTTTCCTTGACCAACTCTGTGAAGATGTCAGGAAAAAGTGGTTAGCCACTACCTGTTTTCTCAGGAAAGGTCCATCTTCAGAGCTCTCCTGGCATTTGGCCATCCTCACATCATTAGGTACCAAGAAAACTGACTCTGTCCTTGGTAAATCCAAACAAGTGAGCCCACTGGGAATGGGACTGGGACTGCCTTTGGGTGCCTGGCTTCATGGATACCAAGTTCAGAGAGTTCCATCACCAAGGAAATGAGGTATGTCACATTCTTTGGAACTGAATGAGGTCACTGCCTTGGCAACCACTTTGTCCTAACAGTTGCTTCCAAGGGTAACATAAGATGGAGGTTGCCCCTACTTCCTTTGACACTTTCATAAGGTAGAATGTATATCACCATTGACACCCGAGAACAGCTCTCCACTCAGCCCTGGTTTGGTCCATCTTCTGTAAAATAAGAAGAGAGAGAGGCAGATCCAGACACATCCCTTCATCCTGACCAGGTTGTTTGCCATGGAAGATGACTTTTGCTCTCTCAGGTGCTTCATACCTGCCTACAACTTCTCCAGGTATCATTTGTGCATGGACATTTGACGTTCTCATCAGGTGGAAGGTCCCCAACTTTCCTGTATTGTAAGAACCACTCTGTCCCTGCCCTTCTGTAAAATGATTGAGGGAACAGTGTATACTTGGGGTTAAAAACAGGTTTGATTTGGGTTACGAGTGATTCTGTGTGATGAATAATGGTACTGGGAACCTGCAATATTTACAAGAATATAGAGGTGAAATATAAGTAGGAAAACAGAAATCTAGGTATGATTTGAAGCCCAGAAGGGTTTTGCCCTTGATTGGGATACTTTGCTTTGAATTATGTTCTGCAAAGATGCCTCAGATAATTCGATATACAATGGCATAGGACCTTGTACATTGGATGATTGAATTTAGAAGAGAACATCCAGTCAAAAAGGGATATTCAGTAGGATTAGGAAGATAGTCGGTAGGTTTAGGAAGAAGAGTGAGTATAGGATTTGGACCAAAAGTTCTTTAGCAATAGACTTTCGGTTGTTGAGTGAATGTAAATGTCAGCACATATGAAGAGTCAGTCACTATGTTGAACTGGGGAAAATATGTAGAAAAGCAGATATCAATAGAAACATTACGAAATCAGGCAAAGTATAAAGTGAGTGATAGAATTAGACATTTTCAACAGGGTTGAGTTTGAATATATAAATTAGGAAAAAAACAAATATGTAGTCACCAATAGGATTGACAATTGACAGCATTAGGCAACCTGGACATGGATGTTTTTAGAAATCCATGTTCACTTTCCATTTAGGCTTTGGTACAATCATAAGTGTGACCTTTCCATTTTTTGTCCAGAATATTACTGTGATAATGAGGTGACATGAGTATTTCTTTCACCATTTCTGGGAGCAATATATTGAAGATGTAAAATGAGAATCGGGGGTACAAAGAGGTGTACCCTGTTTCTAGGAACATAGAGAAAAAGCATGAATAGACCATACTGTGAATAAATAGTATAAATTTTGAACTTTAAATAATGAATTGAACTGATATCTGCTGAAAAATTAAAGGAAATCGTATATTGATATACAATCATTCATTCCAACCAGGTATATATGTAATGGAAATATTAGTGTTTTGGTTTATCATGAAGAGTGTGTGAGTTTTGTTTCAAAATGATTATGGAAATTCAAAATAATGTGTTTGGAAAGAAGTCTCATGAAATGACCAGTCAAGAAACCCTGACAATACATGTGTTCTGAAGCAAGAAGTGGTGAAAGTTGAAACAAATGCTTATTAATTTGTGAGCTGTGGATGAAATGTATATCGTGTGATGTGCAAAAACTGAAGAAACAATAATGTACCAGTGTCGAATACAAATGAATGACAAATTACATATCATGTCCCATAGAAGTCTACTTGCATTGATGTTAGACTGGGTCAGTTACTGTAGAATAATTAGAATTTGTATGCACCATTCACTGAAGTTAGTTTTCAGTACTAGGAAACAAATATGTATTTCAGGTGGATGAATATTTGTGATTATAATCTTGTGAAAAGTGGATTATAAATCCACATACATGAACATGAATGAATTTAGAGAGTGTATATTAGACACATATATTTCATATTTTGAAAAATTTGGAGAGTATATCTATGTCTATATCTACATCTATATACACACACACACACACACACACAACACTCAGACATTAAAAAGTACCATTATAAATGCCAATCGAAATTCATCAGTAAATATATATCATCCACAAATGCAAAAATATTTATTTTACTGAACATGAGTTAATGTATAATGTTGTTCTACTAGGACGCTCTCCTATAGGTTGAATTTTCATTTCCAACAGCATTTAGGAGGAGTGAACTCTTCTCACAATTTGTATCTGCCAAGACAGCCACCTCACAAAAATGTACGTGTGATACCTGGTAGGATTCTATATATGCATATAAATATACATGTGTGAATAGGCTACAGAAAAGGGAAACAAGAATTCACATATTTGTTAAGTTTAAAAACACATGGAGAATATTTCAATTAAAATTTGACTAGATTTATAACTCCTACCTTATATAATACATATGTCAAGTCCAACTATACAACATGTCTCCTCTGAAGTGCTTGTATTTCCATTGTGTTGGGTTAATTTTCTCCATTATATTAGGATGAATAGTCTGAGTCTACTAGGTATGGGTTAGTGTCAGGGATTCAGTATTTCGAATGGAAAATTGGAAAATGAATCCAATGTGTATGTAAATATATGCTGCACAAATATCCTCCCGCTCTCATCCAGAACAATGCCTTGACATTACCTTCACCCCAAGTAAGACACAATTAGAGGAGAAGAGTTACAAAATCAGTGAATACATATCTGGAATGGAAAAAGGTCAGGAGTTCACAACCTTGGAGGTGGTAGAGGAGTTTCCAAAACTAAGGGACAGGGTAAACACTCCACAAACATGGAGCTCTGCTGGCCTAAAACCTTTTTGAGAAACTGCCTCTGAGCTTCCACACTTGAAATATATGTAGTTTTCAGGAGATTTGGCTTCCTCTGTAGTGAGACCATCAAAGCTGGGTCTGCATCTATGTGACCTGGAGGACATGGTTTCTTATTTTCCAATGAACAAGATGAAGCAGTGCTGAATCCTCTCTTTGTAGGTAAACTGAGGCCACTGGGGACTAAGTGTCTCCCCGTATGGACTGTGATGCCATTTGGTCCTTCTCCACTGTTTGTGGTGTTTTTGCTGCTGCAATGTGAGTTTGGTATTTGTTTCACGAAATACTAGGAGCTAAACTGGGACACAGTGCTGGAGGGAGTTCTGTCACGTGTGGTGGGTCAGGGTCTGCAAGAGAATGCACCAACTAGGCTCCTATCTCTCACAGCTTGCCACATTGCCCCCTTGTCCATATCAACATGATTCTTAATTTTCCTCTGAAAACTCTCCATATAACAAGGTGCCTTTACATATAAGGGTCTGCTGGCTGCACCATGTCAGTTACAAGCCATTTGGAATCCAATGGTAGATCCACATGGCCCTACCACAGATGTTTTATCAAACACCTCCCCACCACTGCTCTAGACATACTACTCAGCAGGCTCCAACTTACTGGCATCTCTGTTCTACACCATTTTCATGAAACTCAGTAAATCAAGGCAGTGTCTGCTATACTCATGATGAGCAACAGGACATCCAATGTTTCTCCAGTGCCACCTGGTCATAGGAATTTCAGAAATTTCATGGTATTTATCTAGGCATTTTTCAATCATGAAGTTGGAGGCACTGTGGGTTTCAGTTCATTCAGCAAACATTAAATGGTGAGGAAGCTCATTTCAATGAAATCTCTGGAGAACTCTCACAGGCATGGCTTCCCAAAGAGTGGACAAAAGGTCACATTTGGCCAGGCTCATTGAGGTCTACAATGTGAGGTCCATGTGTGTTTTGACTCTCAACTATGGCTGCCAATTCTTTAAGAATAAAATCATGTGATATCCTTGCTGAGATTCCCAGGCCTCTGTGGAAATCCACCCGGGGCCTAGGTCTCAGTTTACAAGAGCGACTTTCATGCGTGGCCTCTTAAAATCCCAACAAAATTCATGGCAATGCTTCTCTGAGTTGAGTTCCAAAACCCAGTCTCTAAGGGGAATCACACCAGAGTTCAAGCCCACGTGGACCCAGTCATTTTTTCCAATGCCACACAAATGACCAAAATTAAAACCAAAACACTCAAACATGGCCCTCATCTTATTCCATATAGTCAATCATCTTAACCTCTGGCTGGAGGTTTCCATGAGGGGCGCAGCCCAAGACAGTGTCCAAAATCAGCTCCTTTGCCCCTCATTTGCCTAAAGTCAGGGTAGCCTGGACACCGTTTCTGTGAACCAGGAGTGAACAAATAAGCCTGCCGTTAATACTTCTGTGTTTCTCCAATTTGAGGCCTACTGATTTTAGGTATCGATTCTTTAGGTGATTTAGAGTCATGCGAAAACACAAGCACCTCTGCAGGGCTTTGAAGAACTCATTTGACCCAAAGAATCCCTATTGTCATTTGATGGAGTGCAGGAACCTAACAGAGGAAGGCAAGAGACTTCATCCACAATGAATGAAATTTTTTGCCATTTTGGTTTTGGAAGCTCACATGGGATCATTCTTAAGATCCATCAGGTGCTGAGAATCTAAGTCACAGCCACACACAGGTCCAAGAGGCTGATAAAGACACATCCCTTTCCAAAGCAATTAAGCAAAGAGCCACAGGTGAGGCCCATTCATTTCCATTTGAAAACTGTTTTCTTCAGGCTTCACAAAGGGGTGGCCTGAGGCAAAGACCTTCCTGACATTCAGTGCAACACAACAATAAGTAAGCAAAAGGCCCAAAGCAGGGTTTCTGCACTGAAACTTTCCTGGTCACACTGATATCTGAGTTTTCTGAGATGCTCGCCATTCTCTTCAGCTATCCAGTACGTGGCCATGTCACAGAGCTTGGAGGTGGTACATATTTTGGACACAAATCCATGAGCCTATTCTGGAGAGTGGCCAGAATTCAGAAGAAAACAACAACTGAGAAAGATAGCAGGTGTTGCACATCGATAAGACAAGCTGCAGTCCATTCACATATTGGGCAGGATGAATTGTGGGAAGATTTATACTAGACAGGACACATCCATTAATGCATTCTCTTTTCTAATGTCTACAACAACGGACACAGTGGGATACACAGAAACAGAAACACTCGCCATGTCAAATGACTTACTAGATACTGTCCACTCCAAACCAAACAAACCGCCTTTCCTATCTATTCTCAGAACATGAGACAAAACAACAAACCCACACCCACTCCCACAAAGGCACCTCCTTCCCCCAAGTAGGTCTGTGACTATCCGGAGTGTCCTCTGACTGGTGGGCCATACTCTGTTCCCCCGAAATGGCCTGTCTTCTCTCAGATCTTGTTTCCTTGACCAACTCTGTGAAGATGTCAAGAAAAAGTGGTTAGCCACTACCTGTTTTCTCAGGAAAGGTCCATCTTCAGAGTTCTCCTGGCATTTGGCCATCCTCACATCATTAGGTACCAAGAAAACTGACTCTGTCCTTGGTAAGTCCAAACAAGTGAGCCCACTGGGACTGGGACTGGGACTGCCTCTGGGTGACTGGCTTCTTGGATACCAAGTTCAGAGAATTCAATCACCAAGGAAATGAGGTATGTCACATTCTTTGGAACTGAATGAGGTCACTGCCTTGGCAACCACTTTGTCCTAACAGTTGCTTCCAAGGGTAACATAAGATGGAGGTTGCCCCTACTTCCTGTGACACTTTCATAAGCTAGAAAGTAAATGACCATTGGCACCCGGGAACAGCTCTCCACTCAGCCCTGGTTTTGTCCATCTTCTGTACAATAAGAAGAGAGAGAGGCAGATTCAGACACATCCCTTCATCATGACCAGGTTGTTTGCCATGGAAGATGACTTTTGCTCTCTCAGGTGCTTCAAACCTGCCTACAACTTCTCCAGGTATCATTTGTGCATGGACATTTGAGGTTCTAATCAGGTGGAAGGTCCCCAACATTCCTGTATTGTAAGAACCACTCTGTCCCTGCTCTTCTGTAAAATGATTGTGGGAACAGTGTATACTTGGGGTTAAAAACATGTTTGATTTGGGTTATGAGTGATTCTGTGTGATGAATAATGGTATTGGGAACCTGCAATATTTACAAGAATATAGAGGTGAAATATAAGTAGGAAAACAGAAATCTAGGTATGATTTGAAGCCGAGAAGGGTTTTGCCCTTAATTGGGATACTTAGCTTTGAATGATGTTCTGCAAAGTTGCCTCAGATAATTCGATATACAATGGCATAGGACCTTGTACATTGGAATATTGAATTTAGAGGAGAACATCCAGTCAAAAAGGGATATTCAGTAGGATTAGGAAGATAGTCGGTAGGTTTAGGAAGAAGAGTGAGTATAGGATTTGGACCAAAAGTTCTTTAGCAATAGACTTTCGGTTGTTGAGTGAATGTAAATGTCAGCACATATGAAGAGTCAGTCACTATGTTGAACTGGGGAAAATATGTAGAAAAGCAGATATCAATAGAAACATTACGAAATCAGGCAAAGTATAAAGTGAGTGATAGAATTAGACATTTTCAACAGGGTTGAGTTTGAATATATAAATTAGGAAAAAAACAAATATGTAGTCACCAATAGGATTGACAATTGACAGCATTAGGCAACCTGGACATGGATGTTTTTAGAAATCCATGTTCACTTTCCATTTAGGCTTTGGTACAATCATAAGTGTGACCTTTCCATTTTTTGTCCAGAATATTACTGTGATAATGAGGTGACATGAGTATTTCTTTCACCATTTCTGGGAGCAATATATTGAAGATGTAAAATGAGAATCGGGGGTACAAAGAGGTGTACCCTGTTTCTAGGAACATAGAGAAAAAGCATGAATAGACGATACTGTGAATAAATAATATAACTTTTTTGAACTTTAAATAATGAATTGAACTGATATCTGAAAAATTAAAGGAAATCGTATATTGATATACAATCATTCATTCCAACCAGGTATATATGTAATGGAAATATTAGTGTTTTGGTTTATCATGAAGAGTGTGTGAGTTTTGTTTCAAAATGGTTATGGAAATTCAAAATAATGTGTTTGGAAAGAAGTCTCATGAAAAGACCAGTCAAGAAACCCTGACAATACATGTGTTCTGAAGCAAGAACTGGTGAAAGTTGAAACAAATGCTTATTAATTTGTGAACTTGTGGATGAAATGTATATCCTGTGATGTGCAAAAACTGAAGAAACAATAATGTACCAGTGTCGAATACAAATGAATGACAAATTACATATCATGTCCCATAGAAGTCTACTTGCATTGATGTTAGACTGGGCCAGTTACTGTAGAATAATTAGAATTTGTAATCACCATTCACTGAAGTTAGTTTTCAGTACTAGGAAACAAATATGTATTTCAGGTGCATGAATATTTCTGATTATAATCTTGTGAAAAGTGGATTATAAATCCACAAACATGAACATGAATGACTTTAGAGAGTGTATATTAGACACATATATTTCATATTTTGAAAAATTTGGAGAGTATATCTATATCCATATCTATATCTATATATATATACACACACACACACACACTCACACACACAACACTCACAGACATTAAAAAGTACCAATATAAATGCCAATCGAAATTCATCAGTAAATATGTATCATCCACAAATGCAAAAATATTATTTTACTGAACATGAGTTAATTTATAATGTTGTTCTACTAGGACGCTCTCCTACAGGTTGAATTTTCATTTCCAACAGCATTTAGGAGGAGTGAGCTCTTCTCACAATTTGTAACTGCCAAGACAGCCACCTCACAAAAATGTACGTGTGATACCTGGTAGGATTCTATATATGCATATAAATATACATGTGTGAATAGGCTACAGAAAAGGGAAACAAGAATTCACATATTTGTTAAGTTTAAATACACATGGAGAATATTTCAATTAAAATTTGACTAGATTTATAACTCCTACCTTATATAATGCAAATGTCAAGTCCAACTATACAACATGTCTCCTCTGAAGTGCTTGTATTTCTATTGTGTTGGGTTAATTTTCTCCATTATAATAGGATGAATAGTCTGAGTCTACTAGGTATGGGTTAGTGTCAGGGATTCAGTATTTCGAATGGAAAATTGGAAAATGAATCCAATGTGTATGTAAATATATGCTGCACAAATATCCTCCCGCTCTCATCCAGAACAATGCCTTGACATTACCTTCACCCCAAGTAAGACACAATTAGAGGAGAAGAGTTACAAAATCAGTGAATACATATCTGGAATGGAAAATGCTCAGGAGTTCACAAACTTGGAGGTGGTAGAGGAGTTTCAAAAACTAAGGGACAGGGTAAACACTCCACAAACATGGAGCTCTGCTGGCCTAAAAACTTTTTGAGAAACTGCCTCTGAGTTTCCACACTTGAAATATATGTTGTTTTCAGGAGATTTGGCTTCCTCTGTAGTGAGACCATCAAAGCTGGGTCTGCATCTATGTGACCTGGAGGACATGGTTTCTTATTTTCCAATGAACAAGATGAAGCAGTGCTGAATCCTCTCTTTGTAGGTAAACTGAGGCCACTGGGGACTAAGTGTCTCCCCGTGTGGACTGTGAAGCCATTTGGTCCTCTTCCACTTTTTGTGGTGTTTTTGCTGCTGCACTGTGAGTTTGGTATTTGTTTCACGAAATACTAGGAGCTAAACTGGGACACAGTGCTGGAGGGAGTTCTGTCACGTGTGGTGGGTCAGGGTCTGCAAGAGAATGCACCAACTAGGCTCCTATCTCTCACAGCTTGCCCCATTGCCCCCTTGTCCATATCAACCTGATTCTTAATTTTCCTCTGAAAACTCTACATATAACAAGATTCCTTTACATATAATGGTCTGTTGGCTGCACCATGTAAGTTACAAGCCATTTGGAATCCAATGGTAGATCCACGTGGCCCTACCACGGATGTTTTATCAAACACCTCCCCACCACTGATCTAGACCCACTACTCAGCAGGCTCCAAATTTCTGGCATCTCTGTTCTACACCATTATCATGAAACTCAGTAAATCAAGGCACTGTCTGGTATACTCATGATCAGCAACAGGACATCCAATGTTTCTCCAGTGCCACCTGGTCATAGGAATTTCAAAAATTTCATGGTATTTATCTAGCCATTTTTCAAGCATGAATTTGGAGGCACTGTGGGTTTCAGTTCATTCAGCAAACATTAAATGGTGAGGAAGCTCATTTCAATGAAATCTCTGGAGAACTCTCACAGGCATGGCTTCCCAAAGAGTGGACAAAAGGTCACATTAGGCCAGGCCCATTGAGGTCTACAATGTGAGGTCCATGTGTGTTTTGACTCTCAACTATGGCTGCCATTTCTTTAAGAATAAAATCATGTGATATCCTTGCTGAGATTCCCAGGCCTCTGTGGAAATCCACCCGGGGCCTAGGTCTCAGTTTCCAAGAGCGACTTTCATGCGTGGCCTCTTAAAATCCCAACAAAATTCATGGCAATGCTTCTCTGAGTTGAGTTCCAAAACCCAGTCTCTAAGGGGAATCACACCAGAGTTCAAGCCCACGTGGACCCAGTCATTTTTTCCAATGCCACACAAATGACCAAAATTAAAACCAAAACTCTCCCACATGGCCCTCATCTTATTTCATATAGTCAATCATCTTAACCTCTGGCTGGAGGTTTCCATGAGGGGCGCAGCCCAAGACAGTGTCCAAAATCAGCTCCTTTGCCCCTCATTTGTCTAAATTCAGGGTAGCCTGGACACCGTTTCTGTGAACCAGGAGTGAACAAATAAGCCTGCCGTTAATACTTGTGTGTTTCTCCAATTTGAGGGCTACTGATTTTAGGTATCGATTCTTTAGGTGATTTAGAGTCATGCGAAAACACAAGCACCTCTGCAGGGCTTTGAAGAACTCATTGGACCCAAAGAATCCCTATTGTCATTTGATGGAGTGGAGGAACCTAACAGAGGAAATCAAGAGACTTCATCCACAATGAATGAAATTTTTTGCCATTTTGGTTTTGGAAGCTCACATGGGATCATTCTTAAGATCCATCAGGTGCTGAGAATCTAAGTCACAGCCACACACAGGCCCAAGAGGCTGATAAAGACACATCCCTTTCCAAAGCAATTAAGCAAAGAGCCACAGGTGATGCCCATTCATTTCCATTTGAACACTCTTTTCTTCAGGCTTCACAAAGGGGTGGCCTGAGGCAAAGACCTTCCTGACATTCAGTGCAACACAACAATAATAAGCAAAAGGCCCAAAGCAGGGTTTCTGCACTGAGAGTTTCCTGGTCACACTGATATCTGAGTTTTCTGAGATGCTCGCCATTCTCTTCAGCTATCCAGTACATGGCCATGTCACAGAGCTTGGAGGTGGTACATATTTTGGACACAAATCCATGAGCCTATTCTGGAGAGTGGCCAGAATTCAGGAAGAAAACAACAACTTAGAAAGATAGCAGGTGTTGCACATCGATAAGACAAGCTGCAGTCCATTCATATATTGGTCAGGATGAATTATGGGAAGATTTATACTAGACAGGGCACATCCGTTAATGCATTCTCTTTTCTAATGTCTACAACAACGGACACAGTGGGATACACAGAAACAGAAACACTCGCCGTGTCAAATGACTTACTAGAAACTGTCCACTTCAAACCAAACAAACCGCCTTTCCTATCTATTCTCAGAACATGAGACAAAACAACAAACCCACACCCAATCCCACAAAGGCACCTCCTTCCCCCAAGTAGGTCTGTGACTATCCGGAGTGTCCTCTGACTGGTGGGCCATACTCTGTTCCCCCGAAATGGCCTGTCTTCTCTCAGATCTTGTTTCCTTGACCAACTCTGTGAAGATGTCAGGAAAAAGTGGTTAGCCACTACCTGTTTTCTCAGGAAAGGTCCATCTTCAGAGCTCTCCTGGCATTTGGCCATCCTCACATCATTAGGTACCAAGAAAACTGACTCTGTCCTTGGTAAATCCAAACAAGTGAGCCCACTGGGACTGGGACTGGGACTGCCTCTGGGTGCCTGGCTTCTTGGATACCAAGTTCAGAGAGTTCCATCACCAAGGAAATGAGGTATGTCACATTCTTTGGAACTGAATGAGGTCACTGCCTTGGCAACCACTTTGTCCTAACAGTTGCTTCCAAGGGTAACATAAGATGGAGGTTGCCCCTACTTCCTGTGACACTTTCATAAGGTAGAATGTAAATGACCATTGGCACCCGGGAACAGCTCTCCACTCAGCCCTGGTTGGTCCATCTTCTGTACAATAAGAAGTGAGAGAGGCAGATTCAGACACATCCCTTCATCCTGATCAGGTTGTTTGCAATGGAAGATGACTTTTGCTCTCTCAGGTGCTTCAAACCTCCCTACAACTTCTCCAGGTATCATTTGTGCATGTACATTTGAGGTTCTCATCAGGTGGAAGGTCCCCAACTTTCCTGTATTGTAAGAACCACTCTGTCCCTGCTCTTCTGTAAATAGATTGAGGGAACAGTGTATACTTGGGGTTAAAAACAGGTTTGATTTGGGTTACGAGTGATTCTGTGTGATGAATAATGGTATTGGGAACCTGCAATATTTACAAGAATATAGAGGTGAAATATAAGTAGGAAAACAGAAATCTAGGTATGATTTGAATCCCAGAAGGGTTTTGCCCTTAATTGGGATACTTAGCTTTGAATGATGTTCTGCAAAGATGCCTCAGATAATTCGATATACAATGGCATAGGACCTTGTACATTGGAAGATTGAATTTAGAAGAGAACATCCAGTCAAAAAGGGATATTCAGTAGGATTAGGAAGATAGTCGGTAGGTTTAGGCAGAAGAGTGAGTATAGGATTTGGACCAAAAGTTCTTTAACAATAGACTTTCGGTTGTAGAGTGAATGTAAATGTCAGCACATATGAAGAGTCAGTCACTATGTTGAACTGGGGAAAATATGTAGAAAAGCAGATATCAATAGAAACATTACGAAATCAGGCAAAGTATAAAGTGAGTGATAGACATTTTCAACAGGGTTGAGTTTGAATATATAAATTAGGAAAAAAACAAATATGTAGTCACCAATAGGATTGACAATTGACAGCATTAGGCAACCTGGACATGGATGTTTATGGAAATCCATGTTCACTTTCCATTTAGGCTTTGGTACAATCATAAGTGTGACCTTTCCATTTTTTGTCCAGAATATTACTGTGATAATGAGGTGACATGAGTATTTCTTTCACCATTTCTGGGAGCAATATATTGAAGATGTAAAATGAGAATCGGGGGTACAAAGAGGTGTACCCTGTTTCTAGGAACATAGAGAAAAAGCATGAATAGACCATACTGTGAATAAATAATATAACTTTTTTGAACTTTAAATAATGAATTGAACTGATATCTGAAAAATTAAAGGAAATCGTATATTGATATACAAACATTCATTCCAACCAGGTATATATGTAATGGAAATATTAGTGTTTTGTTTTATCATGAAGAGTGTGTGAGTTTTGCTTCAAAATGATTATGGAAATCAAATTATTGGGTTTGGAAAGAAGTCTCATGAAAACACCAGTCAAGAAACCCAGACAATACATGTGTTCTGAAGCAAGAAGTGGTGAAAGTTGAAACAAATGCTTATTAATTTGTGAACTTGTGGATGAAATGTATATCCTGTGATGTGCAAAAACTGAAGAAACAATAATGTACCAGTGTCGAATACAAATGAATGACAAATTACATATCATGTCCCATAGGAGTCTACTTGCATTGATGTTAGAGTGGGTCAGTTACTGTAGAATAATTAGGATTTGTATGCACCATTCACTGAAGTTAGTTTTCAGTACTAGGAAACAAATATGTATTTCAGGTGGATGAATATTTCTGATTATAATCTTTTGAAAAGTGGATTATAAATCCACATACATGAACATGAATGACTTTAGAGAGTGTATATTAGACACATATATTTCATATTTTGAAAAATTTGGAGAGTATATCTATATCTATATCTATATCTATATCTATATCTATATCTATATACACACACACACACACACACAGACACACAACTCACAGACATTAAAAAGTACCAATTTAAATGCCAATCGAAATTCATCAGTAAATATGTATCATCCACAAATGCAAAAATATTTGTTTTACTGAACATGAGTTAATGTATAATGTTGTTCTACTGGGACGCTCTCCTATAGGTTGAATTTTCATTTCCAACAGCATTTAGGAGGAGTGAACTCTTCTCACAATTTGTATCTGCCAAGACAGCCACCTCACAAAAATGTACGTGTGATACCTGGTAGGATTCTATATATGCATATAAATATACATGTGTGAATAGACTACAGAAAAAGGAAACAAGAATTCACATATTTGTTAAGTTTAAAACACATGGAGAATATTTCAAATAAATTTGACTAGATTTGTAACTCCTACCTTATATAATGCAAATGTCAAGTCCAACTATACAACATGTCTCCTCTGAAGTACTTGTATTTCTAATGTGTTGGGTTAATTTTCTCCATTATATTAGGATGAATAGTCTGAGTCTACTAGGTATGGGTTAGTGTCAGGGATTCAGTATTTCGAATGGAAAATTGGAAAATGAATCCAATGTGTATGTAAATATATGCTGCACAAATATCCTCCCGCTCTCATCCAGAACAATGCCTTGACATTACCTTCACCCCAAGTAAGACACAATTAGAGGAGAAGAGTTACAAAATCAGTGAATACATATCTGGAATGGAAAATGCTCAGGAGTTCACAAACTTGGAGGTGGTAGAGGAGTTTCAAAAACTAAGGGACAGGGTAAACACTCCACAAACATGGAGCTCTGCTGGCCTAAAAACTTTTTGAGAAACTGCCTCTGAGTTTCCACACTTGAAATATATGTTGTTTTCAGGAGATTTGGCTTCCTCTGTAGTGAGACCATCAAAGCTGGGTCTGCATCTATGTGACCTGGAGGACATGGTTTCTTATTTTCCAATGAACAAGATGAAGCAGTGTTGAATCCTCTCTTTGTAGGTAAACTGAGGCCACTGGGGACTAAGTGTCTCCCCGTGTGGACTGTGAAGCCATTTGGTCCTCTTCCACTTTTTGTGGTGTTTTTGCTGCTGCACTGTGAGTTTGGTATTTGTTTCACGAAATACTAGGAGCTAAACTGGGACACAGTGCTGGAGGGAGTTCTGTCACGTGTGGTGGGTCAGGGTCTGCTAGAGAATGCACCAACTAGGCTCCTATCTCTCACAGCTTGCCCCATTGCCCCCTTGTCCATATCAACCTGATTCTTAATTTTCCTCTGAAAACTCTACATATAACAAGATGCCTTTACATAGAAGGGTCTGTTGGCTGCACCATGTAAGTTACAAGCCATTTGGAATCCAATGGTAGATCCACATGGCCCTACCACGGATGTTTTATCAAACACCTCCCCACCACTGATCTAGACCCACTACTCAGCAGGCTCCAAATTTCTGGCATATCTGTTCTACACCATTATCATGAAACTCAGTAAATCAAGGCACTGTCTGGTATACTCATGATCAGCAACAGGACATCCAATGTTTCTCCAGTGCCACCTGGTCATAGGAATTTCAAAAATTTCATGGTATTTATCTAGCCATTTTTCAAGCATGAATTTGGAGGCACTTTGGGTTTCAGTTCATTCAGCAAACATTAAATGGTGAGGAAGCTCATTTCAATGAAATCTCTGGAGAACTCTCACAGGCATGGCTTCCCAAAGAGTGGACAAAAGGTCACATTAGGCCAGGCCCATTGAGGTCTACAATGTGAGGTCCATGTGTGTTTTGACTCTCAACTATGGCTGCCATTTCTTTAAGAATAAAATCATGTGATATCCTTGCTGAGATTCCCAGGCCTCTGTGGAAATCCACCCGGGGCCTAGGTCTCAGTTTCCAAGAGCGACTTTCATGCGTGGCC